>NC_137429.1:980000-1107500 GCF_964374335.1 Astatotilapia calliptera
CCACCTCATGATGCTTAATCGACGTAATCAACCTTAATTTGATGCAGTGTGAAAAAAAAATGCACAGAAATCAATTATTTTTCAAGAAATATTAAATAGATTCAACATCTTTCTTCAACAAAATTGCAGACTGCACAGATGGTACCTTTCCAAAGGAAAAAGTACTATAGCTTACTAGGGTATATATTAGACTTAATAGTTACTATATACAGTAATTGACTTCTATTCATTTTGCATCAAATTAAAACTTTGTGTGTCAGATAATTATTTATTAAAAGCTCGACATTTTAAATGAGAATAAGAAAGAAAAGTGTGTCTTTGTGCCCCCTTTTCCCAGTTAATGCCCTATCGGCCCCCCTGGCTAAACTTTGCTAGATCCGCCCCTGCACAGTTACCAGCCGTCAGCTACGTAGAAAAAGATCCTGGTGTAGAAAGTAATATTAAATACATTCTAACAACAGCTGATCAAGCTTAAACGTGCTGCTGTTGTTCAGCCGCTGGTTTCCTCTTTCTGGTGCAAAGTGGGCCAAAAACATACAAGAGAGACGGACTCGAGACAGAAAAGCCGATCAGCTGATCATTTAAGCAGTTTTATGATTGAAGTAGCAGCAAGAAGAGGCAGTCGCTTGTTAAGCTTAACGCAGGAATGCTTTACAAAAATTCAGAGATGGACTTACACACTTGCTTTACTTCTCTCGGGATAACTTTGTCGGAGATGAAATGCTGGGTTGTTAGCTAAGCTCCAAATGCTCTCCAGACGCATGCAGGTCCCGCATGCCACAGCCGACGTCATGCATACTGCTCCGACGTGCTAACGTTCTGAGGTGAATTACGGCGTGTTGCAAGTTTTGTGAGGTGCTTTCGTGATATTTAATGGATCGGATTACATTTTTTATTTTTCTCCGATATCGATCCAGTAATTTAGGTCAGTATCGGACCGATACCGATACGTAATATCGGATCGGTCCATCTCTAGTAAAAACATGAGCTTTTATCTTAGAAAACAAACATAATTTTTTATCATTCTTTTTATGCAAGAACATCAAGTAAAACTTGTACATAACAGCTTCCAACTGATACAAATTAGCACACAGTTGTCATCAACAGTGTGTCATACAACTGCAACATTCAGTTCTGTTAACAAGGATTAGAACAGTTACAATCTCATAGAGAAATAAAGCTAGGTGTGTGCCAGAAAGCACCTGACTAGCTAACTAGTATTAGCGTAGCATCCTAACCAAAAAGGCTACTCATGAATAAAGTTACTATCCGGTCGTTAAGTGATGACGTGATGAATCCTACTTCCAGCTAGCCAAACGTCAGTAACCCTACAAACGTCACTGCTGTTTAGTTTTCTGTCTTCATTTATGTTGGAAGTGATAGCAGAGCTGTACGTTTGAATTTGTTTCCAAAACCCCGCAGTCAGGACATGCTATATTGTATTTAGATAGAAGCTAGCGAGCTAACTCCCTGCTAACTTCTAACTCCGTTAAATGTCATAAATTCCGTTTTCATGGATGCCTGGATGTTAAACTCAATTGTTACACCTGGTAGAGCAGAACGCTGATCATTTTATTAAAGATGAAAGACTTTAGACAGTTTTTAACTCTCAGTAATGCCATAGTGATCGTTTGATATATGGACCTGCAGCGGAGTTTAGGCCCAGACACGGCTAGTGACGTCAGACTGAACGACCGGATTGATGCACCAAAATGCCTGTAGATTTCATGCTAGTACTGCTTACAATAATACTACATATTGACAATTACCACTATAAGAATGTTTTCACTAAGAGACATTTAGAATTGACAACAGCATCGCTCACGTGCACCAACATCCATCTAGGGATTATTTTCCTTTGCTGAGGCATGCACTGTGTAGCGATTTGGAACCCTAACAATGTAGGTGCAGTATTTGACCAGTAGGTGTCTCCAACTATTCACAAAGCACACCAATTTTTAGGAAATTCATTAAGCTGTTTTCGAACTAAGTTACATCCAGTGTTGCCAACTTAGCGACTTTGTCGCTATAGCGAGTTTTCAGACCCCTTAGTGACTTTTTTTCTAAAAAAAGTCGCTAAAAAACACGTGAAAGCGCGTATCGCTTTTACTCTCAACAAGCAGCGGGTGCTGTAACGCAGTCAGCTCTTCTTTTACTCTTATGCTGTTTTGTGGATCACAAGGTTTAAAACTACTTAGAAACACACACACAAAGTAACTCCACCAGAGTGCCTATTTCGGGTCACTTTTGTCGGTCCAAGCCCGGGTAGGGTTGCCAACCGTCCCTTGAAAAACGGAATCGTTCCCTATTTAGAAACAAAAGTATTGAGCTGAAAAGGGACGCACTTTGTCAAATGGTGAAAAAAATAATTTCACACACAAAAAAAGAGCTAAAAAATTCCCCACACTGGGAAGGGTGAAGACTATCGGGTCGCCCAGCCCTGGCCATGAGGTGTCCCATATTTATTTTTCAGGGAGTTGGCAACCCTAAGCCCGGGTAAAGGAGCAGGGTTGGAATTGTGACATTAAAAAAAACAATAATTGCTAAAAGAATTTAATTTGTAGTTCTAAATAAACTCTAAATGCATTTAGGACGTTTTTTACTCACTTTATGTCTCTTCCACGATGTTATTTCTCTCTCCAACAACGTAGGTTACAATTAAATTAGCATGACCAATTATGCAAATTAGACGATGACGTCATTTAGCGACTTCTAGCGACTTTTAGGACAGCCAATAGCGATTTTCCTTACTGAGGAGTTGGCAACACTGGTTACATCTGCCATACTATGTGTGGCTCTTCTTCAGTGTAGCAGACCCAGATTCTGTCCACACATATTTGCAGTCAATAAAGTTTTTTACATTTGAATTCGAAAAGGCAGTGAGCCGTGGGCAGTGGGGTGAATAACTCGACTGCAGGGTGAGCAGTTTACTTTTGTTAGCCTGCTACAATCAGCTGCTCCATCTCACCTCTCCTCATGTCTGCCTTCATGCAATGACTCTGCAGAAAATAGATGCAGAAAATATAATGCTTACTCTGAACCCTTCGCCTGATGCATGTACACCAGCATGCATTTCTTACACAGGAAGGATTTGACAAATCAAACTAGTCTGCAGCTTCTGGAGTAACTGTGGAGGGACTGTTGCTCCTGGATGGTCTGTAGCTTGTATCTGATACAGGTTGGCTAACAACGTCAAAGGACGATGGCTCATAAGCACAAGGGCAGCTACTTTAATAGGCCATGAGTGCAGCGCAGCTGAGACAGCAGCAAATAGCTTCTTCCTGTGCAGTGAAAACTAGCATACCTAATAAACTGGCAGAGATTTGAAACCGAGGTGTAACTTGAGCTGTTTGGAAGAGCAGCGCCACCCTGTGGTTGCATGTGTTCCTTCAGGAAAGGAGAACGCCTTCATCCTGAACTCTGAATGAAAGTCAACAAAATCACACAGAAAAACAAACAAATACAACATTTGTATGAATGTAATAATAAAAATAACATTAGTAGATAGGAATAGAAACTTTTATTGTTTTTTAATGTAATGTGCTGTTCTGAAAGCAGACAGAAAGAAAACTTATTGCTGATACAGAAACAGTTTTCTATACCAGCTCACTGTAAAAAGTGCAGCCTTACCTAATCTCCACCCTATTGTTACTCATTTTATATTAAGATTTAAAAATCTAGTTGCTATCCATCAACTCTAACAGTCTGCAGTCTGTGAACTAACCTCAGCTAAAGCCAGCTAACAATGTAGAATAGAATAGAATAGAATAGAAAAGCTTTTTATTGTCTCTGTTACAAGAACAATGAAAGGCAGTTTGGCATCTCTCCATGTGTGTGAAGTACACAATAGTGTAAGTATTTACACAATAACAGACAAATTTACATTTACACAAGAAAGATATGTACAAGTTATGCATACACCTGCAAACATATACGCACATATTTCCACATGCACGCTTACATCTGTATACATAATAAATCACACAGTAATAGTACATTCATGTAGTTGTAAAAACTATGACAATATATCAAGTAATCCAAAGTATTCAGAATACATTACTCCCATTAAGTAACATAACGGAATACGTTACAAAATACATTTTGGGCCATGTAATCTGTAGTGAAACACATTTTAAAAGTAACCTTCTTAACACTGCTCTGACCACAGCATAAAAATCTGATTGGACTCAAAATGATCTCCAAAGCCTTGTGAGTTTACCTGGCAGGTGAGAATTGCAGTTTTCTGACTTGTCCTCTTAGCCCCGCCCCCTGGACAGCCAGTGCCCCCCTCTCTGTCACAGAGCCAAGCTTGCAGGTGTGAGCATGGAGCAGGAAATGAAATCCAGGCTAAGGAAGTGAATCTGTGGACAGATCACCTGATATTGCTGCACACCTGTACACTGTCTTTGCCGCTCTTCATCACGTTCCGTCGCTGATGTTCTCCAGCATCACACAGCTTTAATACCCCTGAGGTTAGGCACTGTGAACACGTTTAGTTTCCAGTGTCATGGCTCGCTCTCTAACAGCTGACTGGTAAATTGATAAATATTACCATTAATGCCCTCACTGTGCACTGCCTGCACTCAGCCAGCAGGGGCAGCCAGAGGAGTGTCATTGTGCAGTGGAGGTGGGCGGGGCATTTAGATGTGGAAATACAAAAGAACAGTAACTCATTTCCTGCCTTAGCTGAATTGAGTTACTCAGTTATTAATTGAGTCATGTGATGGTCATGTGACCGGTGATCAAACATCCTGAAGGAATTTCCCGCAAATCTGCTCTAGTTTCACAACACAGGAAGTTACATAATCACACACACACACACACACACACACACACACACACACACACACACACACACACACACACACACACACACACACACACACACACACACACACACGAAAACGAGACATTCCCTACAGAGCTGCAAACTTGGATTACCTCGAGTATTTGGAGATGGCGCATTCATCAGATGCCCAACAATAGAAACTGAATAGAAAACAGCTGGAACAGCTGGCTGTAAGAGTGCTGTGACACAACTTCAGATTTTAACTGTGAACTCAGTTTACTGAGTTACTGAACAACTTAGACATGGTAAATGGTAAATGGCCTGTATTTATATAGCGCTTTACTAGTCCCTAAGGACCCCAAAGCGCTTTACATATCCAGTCATCCACCCATTCACTCACACATTCACACACTGGTGATGGCAGCTACATTGTAGCCACAGCCACCCTGGGGCGCACTGACAGAGGCGAGGCTGCCGGACACTGGCACCACCGGGCCCTCTGACCACCACCAGTAGGCAATGGGTGAAGTGTCTTGCCCAAGGACACAACGACCTGTCGCGCTGTCACTTGGTGTTCGCTCGCTCTACAGTAGAGTATCACTTCCTGCTCCTGCTCAAACACAGTGGTGTTTCTGAGTAGCTTATTTGCTTAGCAATTTAATTAACAACCTTTAAATACATTCTTCTTTCATAGTATAATCTTCACGTGCTTCATCCGAAGCACACTTTCTGTGTACTCACTACCTAAGTTATAGCCAAAGTATTCACTCTCTGTCTCTGTACTGTTTCGCTAGCTTAGCATAGCTCGTAGCCGACTCGTTAGCACCATGGCTACTTCACCTGTCCCTCCTGCACTTTCTTGCTCATTGTGTCAGATGTTTAGTTACTCCTCGGCCTCCTTTAGCAGTAATGATATCTGTAACAAATGTAGCATATTTGGAGCTCTGGAGGCCAGGATTACTGAATTGGAATATTGAATCGGTGTGCAACTTTGCCAAAACAATGTCGGACTCTGTAGTTTTCTCTGGTCCCCTCCCCAATCAGACCAGGAGTGACATGTTTAGCCGCATGTTCTCCTTAAATTGCTGGCTGTCTGAGTGGTGTCCCAGAAACGATGTGGGCTTCATAGATAATTGGCAAACCTTCTGGAGGAAACCTGGTCTTGTTAGGAGAGACGGCATCCATCCCACTTTGGATGGAGCAGCTCTCATTTCTAGAAATATGGACAAATTTATTAAACCCCCCAAAATATGACTATCCAGAGTTGGGACCAGGAAGCAGAGTTGCAGTCTTACACGCCTCTCTGCAGCTTCTCTCCTCCTGCTACCCCCAAAAACCCATCTCCATAGAGACTGTGTCAGCTTCCAAAAAGACAAAAAACAAACTAAAAACCATCAACAAACAACTTAAACATAAACAATTACAAAGAAAGAACAATACGGTATCCACATCTGAACCAAAGAGTAAAACAGTGAAATGTGGATTATTAAATATTAGGTCTCTCTCCTCCAAGTCTCTGTTAGCACATGACTTAATAATTGATCAACAAATTGATTTACTCTGCCTTACATAAACCTGGTTGCAGCAGGATGATTATGTTAGTTTAAATGAATCAACACCCCCGAGTCATTCTAACTACCAGAAATCTCGAAGCACAGGCCGAGGGGGCGGTGTGGCAGCAATTTTTCACACCAGCCTATTAATTAATGAAAGACCAAGACAGACTTTTAATTCATTTGAAAGCCTGATGCTTAACATTGTCCACCCCAGCTGTAAACCTCAGAAACCAGTCTTACTTGTTCTCATCTATCGTCCACCTGGGCCTTACACAGAGTTTCTGTCTGATTTCTCAAACTTTATATCTGATTTAGTTCTGAGCTCAGATAAAATAATTATTGTGGGTGATTTTCATGGGGCGCCGTTTGTAAAGTGAAACATGCTGAAATTAACGGCAACATTGTTCCACATTTAGCTCAAAACCTTACAAAAACATATTTTTTCGAGTAATTTTTTACAACATTTAGTAAAATATTTGTAACTTTTCATCAAATGTTAAATATTAAATCTAAATGTTAAATATTAAATCTAAATATTATATTTAAATCTAAATGTTAAATGTTAAATCTAAATGTTAAATGTTAAATCTAAATATTATATTTAAATCTAAATGTTAAATGTTAAATCTAAATGTTAAATATTAAATCTAAATATTATATTTAAATCTAAATGTTAAATGTTAAATCTAAATGTTAAATATTAAATCTAAATATTATATTTAAATCTAAATGTTAAATATTAAATCTAAATGTTAAATATTAAATCTAAATATTATATTTAAATCTAAATGTTAAATGTTAAATCTAAATGTTAAATATTAAATCTAAATATTATATTTAAATCTAAATGTTAAATGTTAAATCTAAATGTTAAATGTTAAATCTAAATGTTAAATGTTAAACCTAAATGTTTAGGCTAATATGCACATTTTTTGTACGGATCAACGGAAATACCAAAATAAAACCTTCCCGAAAACCTCCGGTGCAAAATTGTGTCTGTTCTCCTCCTCACTTCTCCCCGCCATGTGCTGCTTCACTTCTTGCCTACGAGCATGTCCAGCGATTTTGCTGGACATGTGCTGCAGCGATTGTGAAGTGGAGACTGCAGCTGCTAAGAGTGCACTACTGCTGAACCTTTGGATGGCCGACAAAACGGATCTTCCGATGTTTTCAGCTAAATTGCCGGACGTGCTTTCTCATGGTCGGGTTATGGCTGAATTCCAGTGGAATGACGGTCCCGCCATAATAGACGTTTCAGCCATGTGTTCCAGCCCTAAACCTAACCTTATCCCTAACTATAACCTTATTCATAACCTTTACTAGCAGTTAAATGACGTAAAATAGTGTTTTCCAAATCGATTTTTAGAAAATGAACGAACATGTGTAGATTGAGTCCAAACGGTTCTCATGTGCTCTCCTTTTTCCGATGCCGTCATTTAGGAACGTGTTGGGTACCCGAAAGCATAAAATGTTGACAATTTGTCACCTAGCGAAAATTATTACGCTTTGGGAGTGAGAACGTGTCTGACCACTACCGGCACACTTTGGCACCGGAGGTTTTCGGAAAGCTTTTTAGTATTTAGTATTTATTTATTTATTGTCATTGTCAAGAACAATGAAATTGCATTTGGGGCTTCCATACAACCCCAAAAAAAGAAGAAAATAATAAATACCCCTTAAAACCCAAGTGTACATATTTAACCCAGTGTGACTCCAATGCAATAAGACAATCCTTAGCAATAATGTTCGTAGAAATTCAGACAAAGACCTGAGAAACATGACAAAATACAACAATGCAACCCATTCAATATTATTGTACTGTGAGATATGATATCAGATATGATAGTTATCTATTTAAGAAAGAGGGGGGGGGGCAGGAGGGGGAAGAGAATAAAGATATGATGCACCAATGCAGACCAGTTCATTGCTATTAAGAAGTTGGATATGGTTATTGTCCGTGAGAGGGGGGCAGAGAGTTCAGGAGCCTCACAGCCTGTGGATACAGGCTGTTGGCCAGTCTGGATGTTCTGGCCTGTATAGACCTGTACCTTCTCCCTGAGGGCAGCAGATGGAAAAGGTGGCGCGCAGGGTGATGTTGGTCCCGCAGGATACTGTGCACCCTCCTCAGACAGCGAGTGGGGAAGATATTACTGATCTCTGGCAGACTTGTTCCAATAATTCTGCCAGCTTCCTTCACCACCCGCTGGAGTGCTTGCTGATCGGCCTTGGTGCAGCTGGGGAACCACACTAGAAATCCATACGTCAGAACGCTGCTGATGGCACAGTTGTAGAAGTTCAACATCAGAGATCTGGGAATGTGTGCGCTCCGCAGTCTCCTCAGGTAGTAGAGGCGCTGTTGGGCCTTCCGTACAACTGAGGTGATATGGTTGCCCCAGGACAGGTCCTCGGTCACAGTTACCCCCAAGAATTTAAAACTGCTCACCCTCTCCACCGCCTCACTGCCAATGAAGAGAGGCAGATGGTTGTTATGACCCCTCTTCCGGAAATCTACAATGATCTCCTTGGTCTTTTTGGTGTTTAAGACCAAGTTATTGTCGTGGCACCATGACTCTAGTTGTTGCACCTCTGTCCTATAGTTTGTCTCATCATTGTTGGATATAAGTCCGAGCACTGTAGTGTCATCTGCAAACTTAACAATGAGATTGGACGCGCAGGAGGAAATACAGTCATGGGTGAAGAGAGTGTATAGCAGAGGGCTCAGAACACACCCCTGAGGGGCACCGGTGTTGACCACAAGGGTGGAAGAGGTGTTCTTACCCACTCTGACACTCTGTCTACGGTTAGTGAGGAAGTCCACAATCCAGTTGCACAGAGAGGAGTTAAGTCCCAGTTGGTGGAGTTTGGGACGTAGTTTGTATGGCCGGATGGTATTTTGGTATTTCCGCTGATCCGTGCAATAAATTTGCATGTTAGCCTAAACATTTAGATTTAACGTTTAACATTTAGCATTTAGATTTAACATTTAACATTTAGATTTAAATATAATATTTAAATTTAACATTTAACATTTAGATTTAACATTTAGATTTAAGATTTAGATTTAAATATAATATTTAGATTTAACATTTAACGTTTAGATTTAAATATAATATTTAGATTTAACATTTAACATTTAGATTGAATATTTAACATTTAGATTTAACATTTAAAATTCTGTTTTAAATATGAAAAGTTACAAATATTTTACTAAATGTTGTAAAAAATGACTTGTTTTGAGCTAAATGTGGAAAAATGTTGCCGTTAATTTCAGCATGTTTCACTTTACAAACGGCGCCCCATAGATTTTAACATCCATGTAGATGCTAAAAATGACAGCCTCAACATGGCATTTAATCTGTTATTAGACTCAATTGGTTTCTCTCAAAATGTAAAAGAACCCACCCACCACTTTAATCACACTCTAGATCTTGTTTTAACATATGGCATAGAAACTGAACATTTAACAGTGTTTCCTGAAAACCCTCTCCTGTCTGATCATTTCCTGATAACATTTACATTTACAATAATTGATTACACAGCGGTGGAGAGTAGACGTTATCACAGTAGATGTCTTTCTGAAAGCGCTGTAACTAAGTTTAAGAATATAATCCACCCACTGTTATCATCTTCAATGCCCTGTACCAACACAGAGCAGAGTAGCTATCTGAATGCTACCCCAACAGAGGTCGATTATCTTGTTAATAATTTCACCTCCTCACTACGTACGACTCTGGATACTGTAGCTCCTGTGAAAACTAAGGTCTCTAATCAGAAGTACCTGACTCCGTGGTATAATTCTCAAACACGTACCCTAAAGCAGACGACTCGTAAGCTGGAGAGGAAATGGCGTGTCACAAATTTAGAGGATCATCATTTAGCCTGGAGAAATAGTTTGCTGCTTTATAAGAAAGCCCTCCACAAAGCCAGAACATCTTACTATTCATCACTGATTGAAGAAAATAAGAACAACCCCAGGTTTCTCTTCAGCTCTGTAGCCAGGCTGACAAACAGTCAGAGCTCTGTTGAGCCAACCATCCCTTTAACGTTAACTAGTAATGACTTCATGAACTTCTTCACAAATAAAATTTTTATCATTAGAGAAAAAATTACCAATAATCATCCCACAGATGTAATATTATCTACAGCTACTCTTAGTACCATTCATGTTAAGTTAGACTCTTTTTCTCTAATTGATCTTTCTGAGTTAACTTCAATAATTACTTCCTCCAAACCATCAACGTGTCTTTTAGACCCCATTCCTACAAAACTGCTCAAAGAAGTCCTGCCATTAATTAATGCTTCGATCTTAAATATGATCAACCTATCTCTAATAATCAGCTATGTACCACAGGCCTTCAAGCTGGCTGTAGTTAAACCTTTACTCAAAAAGCATCTCTAGACCCAGCAGTCTTAGCTAATTATAGGCCAATCTCCAACCTTGCTTTCATATCAAACATCCTTGAAAGAGTAGTTGTCAAACAGCTAACAGATCATCTGCAGAGGAATGGTTTATTTGAAGAGTTTCAGTCAGGTTTCAGAGCTCATCACAGCACAGAAACAGCTTTAGTGAAGGTTACAAATGATCTTCTTATGGCCTCTGACAGTGGACTCATCTCTGTGCTTGTCCTGCTAGACCTCAGTGCAGCGTTCGATACTGTCGACCATAATATCCTATTAGAGCGATTAGAACATGCTGTAGGTATTACAGGTACTGCACTGCAGTGGTTTGTATCATATCTATCTAATAGACTCCAGTTTGTGCATGTAAATGGAGAGTCCTCTTCACACACTGAGGTTAATTATGGAGTTCCACAGGGTTCAGTGCTAGGACCAATTCTGTTTACATTATACATGCTTCCCTTAGGCAGCATCATTAGAAGACATAGCATACATTTACACTGCTATGCAGATGACACCCAGCTCTATCTGTCCATGAAGCCAGATAACACACACCAATTCGTTAAACTGCAGGAATGTCTTAAAGACATAAAGACCTGGATGGCCGCTAACTTTCTGCTTCTTAATTCAGATCAAACTGAGGTTATTGTACTCGGCCCTGAAAAGCTTAGAAATATGGTATCTAAGCAGATTCTTACTCTGGATGGCATTACCTTGGCCTCCAGTAACGCTGTGAGGAACCTTGGAGTCATTTTTGACCAGGACATGTCCTTCAACGCACATATTAAACAAATATGTAAGACTGCTTTCTTCCATTTGTGCAACATCTCTAAAATTAGAAATATCCTGTCTCAGAGTGACGCTGAAAAACTAGTTCATGCATTTATTACTTCCAGGCTGGACGACTGTAATTCATTATTATCAGGATGTCCAAAAAACTCCCTGAAAAGCCTTCAGTTAATCCAAAATGCTGCAGCAAGAGTCCTGACAGGGACTAGAAAGAGAGAGCAGATTTCTCCTGTTTTGGCTTCCCTTCATTGGCTTCCTGTTAAATCCAGAATTGAATTCAAAATCCTGCTCCTCACATACAAGGTCTTAAATAATCAGGCTCCATCTTATCTTAATGACCTTGTAGTACCATATCACCCTATTAGAGCACTTCGCTCTTGCTCTGCAGGCCTACTTGTTGTTCCTAGAGTATTTAAAAGTAGAATGGGAGGCAGAGCCTTCAGTTTTCAGGCCCCTCTTCTGTGGAACCAGCTTCCAGTTTGGATTCGGGAGACAGACACTATCTCTACTTTCAAGATTAAGCTTAAAACTTTCCTTTTTGCTAAAGCATATAGTTAGGGCTGGACCAGGTGACCCTGAATCCTCCCTTAGTTATGCTGCAATAGATGTAGGCTGCCGGGGGATTCCCATGATGCATTGAGTTTTTCCTTTCCAGTCACCTTTCTCACTCACTATGTGTTAACAGACCTCTCTGCATTGAATCATATCTGTTATTAACCTCTGTCTCTCTTCCACAGCATGTCTTTATCCTGTCTTCCTTCTCTCACCCCAATCAATCACAGCAGATGGCCCCGCCCCTCCCTGAGCCTGGTTCTGCCGGAGGTTTCTTCCTGTTAAAAGGGAGTTTTTCCTTCCCACTGTCGCCAAAGTGCTTGCTCATAGGGGGTCATATGATTGTTGGGTTTTTCTCTGTACCTATGAAGCACCTTGAGGCGACTTTTGTTGTGATTTAGCGCTATATAAATAAAATTGAATTGAATTGAACGACCGAGACTGTCCAAGCCGGGGCTCGAACCGGCAACCTTCCGACTACAAGGCGAACTCCCAACTCTTGAGCCACGATCGCCTCATCACCACCATCATCATCATCATCATCACGGCATCATCTTTATCTTCACATCATCCTCATCATTCTCATCCTCATCACCACCATCATCATCAACCTCATCCTCATCACTACCATCATCATCATCCTCATCTTCATCACCACCATCATCATCATTATCACCACCACCATCATCATCCTCATCATCATCATCACCACCATCATCATCATCCTCATCCTCATCACCACCACCATCATCAACCTCATCCTCATCACTACCATCATCCTCATTACCACCACCATCATCAACCTCATCCTCATCACTACATCATCCTCATTACACGGCCATCATGGGGTGTATCTGGGATGATCAGGAAGAGGAGTACAGAAGTCTGGTGAGGAACTTTGTCGCATGGAGTCACACAAACCACCTGCAACTCAACACCTCAAAGACTAAGGAACTGGTTGTGGACTTCGGGAGGTCCAGAGAAGGTCCACTGCCGGTTCAGATAGAGGGGGAGGAGGTGGAGGTGGTCAACAAGTACAAGTACCTCGGGCTGTGGGTGGACAATAAACTGGACTGGTCATGCAACACAGAGCACCTGTATAAAAAAGCCCAAAGCCGACTGTACTTCCTCAGGAGGCTGAGGTCTTTTAACATCTGCAGGAAGCTCCTGAGGATGTTTTACCAGTCGGTGGTTGCTGGAGTACTTTTCTATGCTGTGGTGTGCTGGGGGAGCAGCACAGCAAAGAAGGACTCATCCAGGCTGGAGAAACTGATCAGGAGGGCTAGCTCTGTGGTCGGCATGAAGCTGGACACTCTGGTGACAGTGGCAGAGAAAAGGACATTAAAGAAACTGATGGACATTATGAACAATGCTGGGCATCCTCTGCACACGGCCATTAACAATCAGAAGAGTCTGTTCAGTGACAGGTTGCTTCTCCCCAAGACAAGAACTAACAGACTTAAAAACTCCTTTGTCCCACACGCCATCAAACTGTTTAACTCCTCTCTGGAGGGGAGAGGGAGGGGAGACAGGAGGACAAAGGAGGGGGGAACAACTAAGCTGTAGTGCCTCTTCACCTCACTGTACAATACCTTGTGCAATACTTTTTGTAAATAGTCAACAGTGCAATAGACTCAATACTTGAAATGTGCAATTCACTTGTATTTTTATTTTTTATTCCTATTTATTCTATTTATCCCCTTCGTATATTTTATTTATATTGTCTCTGTATTTATATATATGTGTGTGTGTGTGTGTGTGTGTGTGTGTGTATATATATATATATATATATAACAATTCTGTAACTGTAACTTCGGTCGTTGCTGTGCTTTTTGGAAGTCGAATTTCCCAGAGGAACCCACCCGAGGGATTAATAAAGTTCTATCTTATCTTATCTTATCTTATCTTATCTTATCTTATCTTATCTTATCTTATCTTATCTTATCTTATCTTATTACCACCACCATCATCAACCTCATCCTCATCACTACCATCATCCTCATCCTCATCACTACAATCATCCTCATCACCACCACCATCATCAACCTCATCCTCATCACCACCATCATCCTCATCCTCATCCTCATCACTACCATCATCCTCATCACCACCACCATCATCATCCTCTTCATCATCACTACCATTATCATCATCATCCTCATCACCACCATCATCATCCTCATCCTCATCACCACCACCATCATCATCGTCATCCTCATCACCACCACATCATCATCCTCATCATCATCATCACCATCATCATCATCATCCTCATCACCACCATCCTCATCATCCTCACTTCATCACCACCATCATCATCATCCTCATCACCACCACCATCATCATCCTCATCCTCATCACCACCACATCATCATCCTCACTTCATCACTACCATCATCATCAACCTCATCCTCATCACTATCATCATCCTCATCCTCATCACTATCATCATCCTCATCCTCATCACCACCACCATCACCAACCTCATCCTCATCACTATCATCATCCTCATCCTCATCACCACCACCATCATCATCCTCATCATCACCACCATCATCATCATCCTCACATCATCACCATCATCATCATCAACAACCGTATCATCTTAACATAATCCTCATCATCCTCATCCTCATCATCCTCCTCCTCATCATGTTCCTCACAGTATCAGCATCATCCTCATCATCCTCATCCTCCTCATCATCATCATCGTCATCACATCATAACATCATATTCCTCATCATCACTGATCAACTCGAGCTTCATACAGAGGAAGTCAGGATGAAGATTGATGATGAAGATGGGTTAAACTGACCGAGGCCTCGCTGGGCTGGATTTAGCCTCATGTGTCGGCAAAGAAGCTTGTTTTTGAGTTTCCACACAGGAAGTGGACGAGCTGCTGCAGGAGCTGTTAGAGGAAGGTTATGTTATGGTTATGATGATTATCTGAGCTTCCCGAGGAACTCCCATGCTTGCTGTGGTGAAAAACTGAAGCTAGTTCCTTGTAGTTCCGGCGCTGGGATAAGGCTGGGCGTGGACGAAATGCCTCACATTGTACTGTGTTTTGAAAGAAAGATGACCTCATGGCCTGGCACGCTGTCGTAACGGACAAGTGGACTTTCCATGGGTGGTTTCCAAGAAGTCGCTCAGTTCTGGTCAGAGAAGAAAATTGGTGTTTCTCCTGTGGATTTCCACAGGAAGTAAGAGGCAGCATTGAATCTGAGAGGATTTAAATAACTGCTGAAACCGAAAGCGCTCCACACCAGCGTCACTCTGAGCATTCACAAACAGGAAGCTGGACTGAAGGCTTTAACCTGCTGGGCTGTCAGGGTTTACCTGGCCGAGGAAAGCAGCTGCAGGCAGCTGTGGCTGTCTGAATAAAAGCAGAGCCGCAGGTTTCCCGTCCTGTGGGTGGACAGCGTGCAGGTGTGACCTGAGTCCTCTGACAGCTGGCTGCAGTTTAATGTGGCGTGATCACCTGTCACTGTGTGCGTGCAGGCAAATGCACACACAGGTCCCGTTCAGCCGTCTGTCAGTCAGAGAGTCATGCAGACTCTAACAGAGTTTAAGCGCTCACAGTTGTTACGACGGAGAAGTGAGCACCTCTGCTGGATGGTAGAGGAACTGCAGGCTCGGAGCTTCTTGTTTGTGGAGCTCGACGGTCGTGTCACTGAGCCACAGTGTGAGCCGTCAGTACAAACCATTTAAAGGTCATGTTATAGGCGAGGCCTTCATGGCAGGACTCCAGCGCTCTGGACGGAGCAGCTCAGGGGCAGCCGTAATCGCCTGAAAGAATGAGCAGCGAGATCCCAGAGCTCTTGGATGGAACAAAGGTGGAACTGTGTGGATCCGTGCTTTGTGGTTCCACAGGGGAGGTTTTAAGGAGGCGCACTCTGAACTGTTAAAGGCTTCATTGTGCGTGCCACTACCCGATCCGTACCGGAAACCCGATCGGTACCACGCATGTGCAAAAGGCCACTACTTCCGCTCGAAGCATTTTACGATAGTTACAGGTCAGAGTATCAGTTAAGATGTTAAGAATAATAAGCATCTCTGAAAATGTTTGCAATGAACAATTTCAATATAATCTAGACAAAAACGAAAAGTAAAAAGATAGTTACGGATCAGGACTCTACGGAGCCCCGCAGGGAGAAAAAAAATTAAGACGGACTTTTGCGAGATCCCGAGTTTGTTTTGCGAGATCTCACAAAAGTCCGTCTTAATTTTTTTTCCTCCCATGTCCCCTGCGGGGCTCCGTAGGACTCCCTGATCCGTACCGCACATGTGCAGGTGTTTTCTTCTTCTTCTGTTTTGTCTAATGGCAGTTTACTCCCCAGTGTATGAGGATACTGCCCCCTGCTGACCGAGTGAATGAGCCCTTAAATTTGATTTAGTGATAGTCGAGTGTGTTTATGCTCGTCTGTGTGCAGAGGATTGTTGGAATAGTGATGATGATGTCCACTATCACTGTCAATTGCCAGTAAACACTTCATCTGGCTGCTGAATCATCACGTGACATATTACAAAGTCTGCATTATTAACTCTGTAATTAGGCGCCTGAATTCATGAAGCATGAATTTGTTTGTAAACGGATTATCCATTGTTTAAATGTCGAAAAGGAGGCAGAGCTGTTGAGAAATGCTAGGAGCTAACTGGGTGCTAACCGTGTCACTCAAATACATTAATCGTCGCAATGTTGGCAAAGAGAGGAAGTGACGTAAGATTTGTGCATGCGTAGTACCAATCGGGTTGCCGGTACGGATCGGGTAGCCGGTACGGATCGGGTAGTGACAGTGCGTCCTTTTGCCAGCATGTGAACTGGTTCCTGCTCCGGGGCTGATCCCAGAACCCTCAACGATTCTTCAGATATTTCACACTGAAGCTGAAAATGATCACAGTAACTGTCATCTGTCCGGACTGTAGCAATCGCCCAACAGATTTTTTTCCCAATTGCATCATTGCGGCTTTGCCATACTGGTCCACCTGATTGTCATAGTTTGTTTGAGAAACAAAGAGAAAGACGAGGACAAAGGACGATGGAAAGAAGCTAAAAAAAAAACGGAGAAGAGACACTAAAAACCTGCTCGATCACCTGCTGGGAAAAAAAGCTAAAAATACCTGGCATCTTTTAACAAACCCCGCCCCCTCTGACAGCAGTGAGCAGTGGAACAATTCAAGATTCAACCGTTCAGCTGTCGTCAGAGAGTTTCCACATGGGTGACGAATGGCGTACGTGCTCTGCAGAGAAGCACAAAGAGGCCTGCCGAGACACGACTGCAGACAGTTGCACAACCTTCACACACACACACACACACACACACACACACACACACACACACACACACACACACATGCTCACGGTCAGGTAACCTGGTGCTTGTCACTCTGCAGACGCCTTCATCGCTCTCATCATTGTCCTCTGACCAGCTGATTGGTCCGTCACCGTGTGCAGAGGGCGACCTTTGACATTTCACGAGTCAGTATTACAGCAGGCAGGTCGATGCAGGTCACAGAGGAGCACGCTCGGTTCAGTGCGATTACTCATGCTGCAGCACATTCCTGCGCTTACCTGTCTCTTCCTTTATTGGTGAATCATATCAGGGAAACAAGGGCCTGATATGATTGAAAAAAATCCTCTTTCAATGTTTAGAGATCAGGTCTGAGTGACGGCTCTCTGCACGCACCTCATTCAGGCTCAGGGAGGGGCGGGGCCATCGGTCGGGGTGAGAAAAGGAAGACAGGATAAAGACATGCTGTGGAAGAGAGACGGAGATTAATCCGGTCTGACGTCATTAGCCGTGTCTGGGCTCAAACTCTGCTGCAGGTCCATAAATCAAACGATCACTGTGGCATCACTGAGAGTTAAAAACTGTCTAAATTCTTTCATCTGTAATAAAATGATCAGCGTTCTGCTTTACCAGGTGTAACAATGAAGTTTAACATCCAGGCATCCATGAAAACGGAATTTAAGACATTTAACGGAGTTAGAAGTTAGCAGGTAGTTAGCTTCTATCTAAATACAATGTAGCATGTTCTGACTGAGAGATTTCTGAAAAAGTCAAACGTACAGCTCTGCTATCACTTCCAACATAAATGAAGACAGAAAACTAAACAGCAGTGACGTTTGCAGGGTTACTGAAGTTGGGCTAGCTGCTATATAATGATGTGCTACGTGACAGCTAGCGACACAGCTATGTTAGCATAAACAGTGACGCTGGAGGATGAACGCTAACTTCTTTCCACTTGATAAAAGTTAACGTGAAGGTTCCTGATGGTTAGAGACAAATGCAGTCGCATGGCAGGATGCTGTACATGGACCAAACTTCAGTCAGGAGAACAACTGAGATAATCCATCCACAATACGAGGTTAGTCATTCATATACTGCTGCTGGGCTGGAGTTACATCGTAAGGGTTTAAACACTGAGCTTTAAAATGAACAGTGGTAATAAAAGCCGAGGGAGGCCGGCAGTGATCACTGACTGTTTTTAGGGGCTTTTTTTAGATCAAATAGAACAAGATACAAAGCATTACAGTTTTTTCTGAATGCTTAAACCCTAACTGTGATTCCTGTAGCACAATCTCTAAAACTATTCAGACTTATAGCAAAACCACTCACTGAGTTTGCAAAACTAAAAGCACAAAAACTGCTTTGCACTCAGTTTGCAATTTTGTAACACACACTTTGCAAAACTGTAAGCACAATTCACTGCACAACACTCAATTACCAAATTTCCAACACACTCCTAGCAAAAGTATACACATGTATGGCTATCATTAACACTAACTTGCCAACTGTCTGGCACACTTTCACATGTGAAAACTTTTTTAGATAATTAGTTCACTTTGCAATCAGCCTAAGCACTATAATACAGGTAAGCTGTGTGTGCGGAGTACAATGGAGGGAGCAGGAAGAGTGAGAAGTAGAGGAGACCGAGGAAGAGGACGTGGAGGTGAAGAAGTAGGATGAAGAGGACGACAAGGACAAGGAGGAGCAAGAGGAAGACGAGGAGGGGGGAGAGGAAGATGAGGAGGGGGGAGAGGAAGGGTAGGAAGAGTAAGAAATAGAATTGCTGATGACATCAGAGCTACAATAGTGGACCATGTCATCAACCGTGGAATGACCCTGAGGGTAGCTGGCCAACGGGTCCAGCCTAACTCGAGCCGCTACACTGTAGCAAGCACCATAAGGACATCTTGAAATGAGAATCAGTTAGTACAGTCACTTCGCACAAAGATTTGTAGCACTGCCGTATGCTAATGAGAAACACACCAATACCATTGATGTAAAAATACTGAAATTGTTACTTTACAGAATTGCTAGATGACCAGATGCTGGGGCAGAGGAAGCATGTTCACTGCAGACCAAGTAACCCATATAGTCATTATGGCGATTGCAAATAATCCTATACTTGGAAATAAACACTTGTGTTTGTTTTGATGTGTTTGAATAAACACCAGTACTTGAAGTTTGGATCCCTCTATGCTTATGGATCTATGACAGAAGTATGAGCTCAAACTGACATAGCCTACCTTGTGCACAGAGAAAGCAAAAGCCAGATGTGTTTTGTATTCATACCATCAGTGTGCAGTTGGCGCATTGTGTGCTTAGTAGATGATGGCTTGTGTGTACTGTTTGATACGGAAACACCATTTTTACGAAGGTGTGTAGAGTTAATCTAGCTGTGTTTGCTTTTGCAAGAGAACTACAATGTTTTGATGATTGGGTGACAGGTTTTCTTATTTGTGTGAAGAGTTTGGCAAAATTAGCCAATAGTTACAATAAATGTGCTTAAGCAATCAGAAGAAACTGTAAAACATGTTAAAAACACAAACGCCATGTTAAATGCAGACTACTTTGGGCCCGGAAGCAGGATTCGTCACGTCGTCACTTAAAGACCGAATAACAGATATGATTCAGTGCAGAGAGGTCTGTTAACACATAGTGAGTGAAGAAGAAACACCCAGTGCATCATGGGAATCCCCCAGCAGCCTACACCTATTGCAGCATAACTAAGGGAGGATTCAGGGTCACCTGGTCCAGCCCTAACTATATGCTTTAGCAAAAAGGAAAGTTTGAAGCCTAATCTTGAAAGTAGAGATAGTGTCTGTCTCCTGAATCCAAACTGGAAGCTGGTTCCACAGAAGAGGGGCCTGGAAACTGAAGGCTCTGCCTCCCATTCTACTTTTAAATACTCTTGGACAGGGGTCTCAAACTCCAGCCCTCGAGGGCTGTTGCAACACACCTGAAAAGTGCTCAAATGGGGTGGTATGGTAATATAAGGTCATTAAGATGAGATGGGGCCTAAAAACTGAAGGCTCTGCCTCCATTTTTACTTAAACAACATGACGACGTCTCTGCAGACGACGTGCTGAATAATTGTGATTATTAACAATAAACTTTATTCCTGCTGAATGTTCACAGATGCTGTTTGAATCGTGACGTTCAGAGATCGTCTCCACCAACGATCTGTCTCCTGCTGAAGCTCACAGACACACAGGTGTGTGTGTGTGTGTGTGTGTGTGTGTGTCTGTGTGTGTGTGTCTGTGTGTGTGTCTGCGTGTGTCTGTGTGTGTGTCTGTGTGTGTGTGTGTCTCTGTGTGTGTGTGTCTGTGTGTGTGTCTGTGTGTGTGTGTGTGTGTCTGTGTGTGTGTGTGTGTGTCTGTGTGTGTGTGTCTGTGTGTGTGTGTGTCTCTGTGTGTGTGTTTTGGACACAAACAGGAAACAGACTTGTGTGTTTCTCTTCACAAACTTTATTTTAGCTTCATTTTGTCTTCAGTGCTCAAACTTTCACTTCCCAGTTCAGAATCAAACTTTCCAGTTTCCCTCTGACGCCGCGCTTCTCCTTCAGCGGCGGCGCGACTCCTCGTCTTCCTCGCCAGCTTATCTCTGTCCCTCGTTTCACTTTCGTCTGTCCCGCGCTCGCAGCCAGCTGCCTCATCGGCACATCTGTCCGGTATCAGTTAACGTGCTCACGCCGTCGACGGCTCACGGCGCTCTCGTGGCTCCGACTGCTCCGTCTCTACGTCAGAGAGGAGCAGCGAGTCGAGGAGAGCCCGCTGTGATTGGTGGGCTCAGAAGTGGCATAATAAATAAAAACAGGAATAAATAAATAAATAGAAAACGTCTCTACATCAGCTCCTCGCCATCACGGCGGCTCAGTCCTGCGTCTGCAGCGTCCCGGCCAGGCGGTCCCAGTGGGTGAAGTACGGCGCAAAGTTGCACTTGGACTTGAGGTGGTGAAGGTCGTGGTGGCGCGCCCCGCCGTACAGCCCCAGCGGCACCAGGCGGTGCGTGGCCCACGGCAGGTCGTAGCCGCAGTGATCCTCCACCGACAGCCAGATGTTGACCACGAAGAAGGCGAGCTCGGTGAGCGGGTGGCAGCCCAGCAGGAGGGGGTTGGCGGCAGCGAACAGGCCCAGGCTGAGGGTCTCCCAGGTGCCCGAGTACTCGGCGGTGAGGGCGGAGGTGGAGGTGTAGGTGTGGTGCACCTGCAGGAGGAGGAGAGAGAGCGTGAGGTGGAGGAAGAACAAAGGCGTGACATCGTCACCACCGCCATCGTCCTCGGGGACTCACCTTGTGGAAGGTGCGGTAGAGCCAGGGCACTCGGTGGTGCAGCAGGTGCCAGGCGAAGCTCTGGAAGTCAAAGAGCAGCAGGCACACGAGCACCTGAGCCAGCAGGCGCGGAAGGGGCGGGGCCTCCTCGGTCAGGTGCACCGGCCTCAGGTACCAGTGCAGCACGGTGAGCGGGAAGATGAAGACCAGGTGGTTGTAGAGCGTCAGAGCCAGGCAGCGCCGCACCGACGACCAGCTGACGGAGCTCTGAGGCTGCAGCTTGTACCTGAGCACCCACGCCCACCTGGTGGACAGCGCGTCCAGCAGCAGGAAGGGCAGGCAGAAGGACAGGTAGACGCAGAGCGAGAAGAGCACGGGGAAGAAGGGCGAGCGCAGGAGGGGGGCGTGTCCCAGCACGAAGGTCCACAGAGGCTGCAGCAGCATCGCCATCCTTCAGTTTGTCTCACAGTCGGAGCTCTGCTCGCCTTCATCACCACTGCTCCATTTAATCAGGCAGCAGGCCCCGCCCACACAGCGTCAGCAGCAAGAACCCGCCCTGCCGTCCTTATTGGGATGTTTCCTACTGCCGGAGGGAAAATGGAAAACCCTCCCTCCCACACTCCCACACTCCCACTTCCACATTCCACAGCAGGCTCTTTCACTGTGCACTGAGGATTGTCCCTGTGAGAGCCGCTCACCTGCTTCCATTGTTGGCAGGTTGAGCACGTGTGTGATGTTTACACGGGCTGAAGCAGCCTTTAGCTACAGCTGCGGTGTTAGCCCGCGCTGCCACACCTGAGCCGTGCAGGTTCACACACCTGAGGCTCTAAGTGAACATTAAAGAAGCTGTGCTTCAACTTTGTGGTGCGTGAGAGTCTGTACCTCTGCTGAAGTACAGGATGTGTGTACTTGTGTACTCGTGCGTGTGTGTGTGTCAGCATTATGAGAAATGAATGTGTGAGCTTACAGTGGTTCAGACTCACTGAGGATGATGACGACAGGTTGTTTCCTCTGATGATGAAGGCTCACATTCCTCGCCGTCTCTTCTCGTCACGTGTCAGTCGAGCGTCGCGAGGCATCACAAATGTGCCGTAAAGCTTTATAAAAGTTTGCGTGTTTCTACAAACTTCATCTTTTGTGTTTTTACAGATGTTTCATGATAAATAACATAAACAAGTATTTACATGTTTAAAATAAGAACATGTCCAAACACTGATGCATGCTCTGTTCACCTGGACGCTGCGTCTTCAGCGGACCAGGAGGCGGAGTCAGTACTGGATTCATAATCACAAATATTATTATGTAATATTATTAAGCTAAAAATCGTATATATTTAATCTTCACTATGAAAACATTAGGAAGCTCTTGGCTTTACCTTTTGAAAAATAAAAGTTAACGATCGATGATCATATTGGAATAAATAATTAGATTTAAGATAATAACACTGCACACGTTTAATATTACAAATATGAAATGCAGCTTTGTTTAATGATGTCATCATAGTGCTGACCTGCAGTGGGATTTGCTGTATTTTTCCTTTAAATCCAATTTATTCAGATATAATTATTAAACCTACAGAGAGATATTCACGCTCTGAACGACATAAACGATAGAAGAATGAGATTTACCAGAGCAGCTCTTCGACATTTGTCTTAACATCGAATCCTCTAAAAATAAACCACAACATCAAAACATTTGCGATGACAAAAGTTTAAATTGTGTTTCTAACTGCTGCTTGTTAAAATTCACGTTCTCTGTGAAACGAAACAGAAAAATGAAGTTTCAGCTACTAACTCACAGCTTCCCAAATAAAGTCGGGATGAATTTGGTGATGTGGAGTTTTCTGCTAATCACAGAGTTGTTCCTCGGAGTTCCCCTGGGGAATCCGTGTGGGTGGGCCTGGTGGCTAAAGTAAAGCGCTGCATGCACGTGTGGGAGGATGACGCAGCTGAAGTAAAGTTTACATCAGGGACAAACGACTGTGTGAGTCTGGAGGAAGTCTGCAGAGCTCCTGATGTTTCTGTTGATCCTGGCTGAAGGAGCAGCTCCACAGAATACACACACTAAATTCCCAGAAACCACGCAGACACACACACACACACACACACACACACACACACACACACACACACACACACACACACACACACACACACACACACACACACACACTAAATTCCCAGAAACCACACACACACATATCTGTGTGTCAGTAAGTGTGACGCTCGCTAACACTGCCACTGAAGAATGAACCAGAATCGACCCCGATGACTGCTCAGTTCCTCTGAAAGTGAGTGGGTGGTGTCAGTGGGTGGAGGGTGGGTCAGTTTGTAGTTTGAAACTCAAGTTATTTTTATAATTTACATTAACAGATGTAAATACCTCCACCCTGTCACGCCTTATCTGATCAGATAGGAGCAGCGCCTCTCCAGCGATCAGCTTTTTATAACTGACTTCCTCCCTCGAGTCGGCTGTAACTGTCACCATCCTGGGTCTTATGACCCAGCGTTTTGAGTTTTAGTTCTTTTGATGTTTATAGTGTATGTTTAACCTTAGTAGGTTTCCTATGTTCATTTGCTTATTAGCTCCCCCTTGTGTTTTCAACCCCTGTGAAGTCTCCCTTGCCCTTCGTGTGTTTCATGTCTGTGTGTCTTATGTTGTCAGGTCTGCGTCTCATTATATTTCCTGTTTTATTTTGAAGGAGTCCTGTGTTCCTATGTTCAATGTTTTTAGTGTTACTCTCTCCTGGTGACGTCGTTATGTTCATGTGTGTCAGCTGTTTCTCCATGTGTTCCCACTTCCCTCATTCAGAATCAGAATCAGAATACTTTATTGATCCCTGGGGGAAATTATTTTTTGTTACAGTGCTCCATTATAAACCAACATTAAGACAAGACAGACAATACACTAACTAAGAATAGTACAATATATACATATACATACATAAGTCACTCATTATCCTCCTGTGTGTATTTAGTCCGTGTGCTTTCAGTCGTTCTTTGTCAGGTCGTCTGCTCATCCATGTCACAACTTCAGGAATCTATGTCAGTTCACCATGTTTAAGGTTTTTTCATGTTTAGTTTTAGTTCACCCAGTTTAGGTTATTGTTTCGTTTCACCAATGCCCTTTTGTTTGTACCTTTTTGCTAGCCTCAATAAACGGCTTGTTTTTTGTTAAAGTTTTTGGAGTCTGCGTTTTGGGTCCTTTTGTCAACACATACAGTCTGCCCTCGCCGGACTGTGACAGTAACTGCAGCAAAAGCTGGTTCTGCAAAGTATCGCCTCAGGGGGCTGAATAATTACGCACACCCCACTTTGCAGTTATTTATTTGTAAAACATGTTTGGAATCATGTCTGATTTTCGGTCCACTCCTCACGTGGACACCACTTTGTGTTGGTCTTTCACCTGGAATTCCAACAAAATTGATTCATGTTTGTGGCTGTAATGTGACAAAATGTGGGAAAGTTCAAGGGGGCCGAATACTTTTGCAAGCCACTGTATTCCAGATAAATGACTTTCATCCAGAGAAAAACTTTGCAACAGGTTGTTAGTGAGCGTTTGGGGCACGGAGTAGGTTTAAGTTCAGTCACATACCAACACTTTCAGGCTCAAACAGAGAGCAGCCGACAGATGTGAAGCTGTGGGATATGATTCGTGGTGCCTTCCCTTCACATCTGTGAAGGCTGCGTTCCACTTCTGGAGAGGCGTGTCCAGCTTCCTCGTTAGTCACCACAGATGCTAAATCACCCTTTGCTCTCTGTTCAGAGCCTGAAAGCCTGAGTGTTGGTGGCGACCCGAGCAGGTGCAGGACAAACATGTTCCAGTCGCAGCTTTTCTGTGTTGGGACGAGTACAATGATGGTGGACATCAAGACACCTGAGCGCGGACGTTTGCTTCTTGAGGCGGGAGACGAGGTTTCATGGAGGCTGTTAACGTTTTTAATAATATCACGTTAATGTTATTTTTTAATTGACGTAACGTTACAAGCTGACGTCAGCTAGCGTGTGATGTTACAAGGTTCAAGCTCAATGTCAGTTTGAAATGGTGTCACTGTCAGTTAAGATGCTGCAGGTTCCTAAATGAACCACGTTGTTCAGTAAGTGCTGCTTGTGACCACGTATTCTGCAGATACGGAGCTTTGTGTACACGGTGAGCTCTAATAGGTTGGCTCAAGCAGCATCTTGAGGAAGGTCGCGCTGTGAGTCGTCCGGTGCGAGGATGTTTTCAGGTCACCTGTTGTCTGTGAGCCTGCGGGGGTGAGGCGTCACAAAGACGGGCACAGATCAACCATTAATGCCTGAATAGCCGGTGGATACTGGGCTCCACGCTCGGCTTCCTTCGTTGGTCAGTGGTTGTTTTTTTGGTGGTTGATTCTGATTCACGCTGTTTCTTCAACATAAAGCTAGAGAGAGCCGCCAAAGCTGAACCGCAGAAACACAAGAAGCAGCTGTGACCGTCAGCCTGACTGCAGCTCTGTGTTAAGCAGACTGAGCTGTCGAGGCTGATTATGAACTAAGGTGTTTATCCTGCTTTTTAGCGGGAACGATTATTTGAGCAAAGATCTCTCGGTGACAAACGTTCACCAGCAGGGAGATTTACACTTGGCTTTTTTATTGGCAGAAACTTTTCACAGGTTTTTATTCATCTGAAATATTCTGAGATACTTTGCAGAGCTGTGTGTCTACAGACGTCCTGTGTAATTAATAAACTGAACCCAAGTCTCACAAATTCCCGTGTGTAGAAACATTGTTCTTGTATAAACTATCTTTATAACAGTTTAGAGATCTACAAGAGGGCTACTGACATCAGAGAAATGAGATTCAGATCGTTTTAAAAAGCCAGCTGTTTTAACTGTTAATGATTATGTTTAGTTTATGTACCCGAGTGTGAATTTAGCCGTCACACTGTAACATACAACACACTGCCTGAAGAGCATGTCTGTCCTTCAGGTCTTTGCTGTGCTGATAGTCACACACATGCAGGTCACAGAGGAGCACGCTCGGTTCAGTGCGATTACTCATGCTGCAGCACATTCCTGCGCTTACCCGTCTCTTCCTTTATTGGTGAATCATATCAGGGAAACAAGGGCCTGATATGATTGAAAAAAATCCTCTTTCAATGTTTAGAGATCAGGTCTGAGTGACGGCTCTCTGCACGCACCTCATTCAGGCTCAGGGAGGGGCGGGGCCATCTGCTGCGACCGGTCAGGGTGAGAGAAGGAAGACAGGATAAAGACATGCTGTGGAAGAGAGACGGAGATTAATCCGGTCTTTAAGTCTGACGTCATTAGCCGTGTCTGGGCTCAAACTCTGCTGCAGGTCAATAAATCAAACGATCACTGTGGCATCACTGAGAGTTAAAAACTGTCTAAATTCTTTCATCTGTAATAAAATGATCAGCGTTCTGCTTTACCAGGTGTAACAATGAAGTTTAACATCCAGGCATCCATGAAAACGGAATTTAAGACATTTAACGGAGTTAGAAGTTAGCAGGTAGTTAGCTTCTATCTAAATACAATGTAGCATGTTCTGACTGAGAGATTTCTGAAAAAGTCAAACGTACAGCTCTGCTATCACTTCCAACATAAATGAAGACAGAAACTAAACAGCAGTGACGTTTGCAGGGTTACTGAAGTTGGGCTAGCTGCTATATAATGATGTGCTACGTGACAGCTAGCGACACAGCTATGTTAGCATAAACAGTGACGCTGGAGGATGAACGCTAACTTCTTTCCACTCGATAAAAGTTAACGTGAGGGTTCCTGATGGTTAGAGACAAATGCAGTCGCATGGCAGGATGCTGTACATGGACCAAACTTCAGTCAGGAGAACAACTGAGATAATCCATCCACAATACGAGGTTAGTCATTCATATACTGCTGCTGGGCTGCAGTTACATCGTAAGGGTTTAAACACTGAGCTTTAAAATGAACAGTGGTAATAAAAGCCGAGGGAGGCCGGCAGTGATCACTGACTGTTTTTAGGGGCTTTTTTTAGATCAAATAGAACAAGATACAAAGCATTACAGTTTTTTCTGAATGCTTAAACCCTAACTGTGATTCCTGTAGCACAATCTCTAAAACTATTCAGACTTATAGCAAAACCACTCACTGAGTTTGCAAAACTAAAAGCACAAAAGCTGCTTTGCACTCAGTTTGCAATTTTGTAACACACACTTTGCAAAACTGTAGGCACAATTCACTGCACAACACTCAATTACCAAATTTCCAACACACTCCTAGCAAAAGTATACACATGTATGGCTATCATTAACACTAACTTGCCAACTGTCTGGCACACTTTCACATGTGAAAACTTCTTTAGATAATTAGTTCACTTTGCAATCAGCCTAAGCACTATAATACAGGTAAGCTGTGTGTGCGGAGTACAATGGAGGGAGCAGGAAGAGTGAGAAGTAGAGGAGGCCGAGGAAGAGGACGTGGAGGTGAAGAAGTAGGATGAAGAGGACGACAAGGACAAGGAGGAGCAAGAGGAAGACGAGGAGGGGGGAGAGGAAGATGAGGAGGGGGGAGAGGAAGGGTAGGAAGAGTAAGAAATAGAATTGCTGATGACATCAGAGCTACAATAGTGGACCATGTAATCAACCGTGGAATGACCCTGAGGGAAGCTGGCCAACGGGTCCAGCCTAACTCGAGCCGCTACACTGTAGCAAGTACCATAAGGACATCTTGAAATGAGAATCAGTTAGTACAGTCACTTCGCACAAAGATTTGTAGCACTGCCGTATGCTAATGAGAAACACACCAATACCATTGATGTAAAAATACTGAAATTGTTACTTTACAGAATTGCTAGATGACCAGATGCTGGGGCAGAGGAAGCATGTTCACTGCAGACCAAGTAACCCATATAGTCATTATGGCGATTGCAAATAATCCTATACTTGGAAATAAACACTTGTGTTTGTTTTGATGTGTTTGAATAAACACCAGTACTTGAAGTTTGGATCCCTCTATGCTTATGGATCTATGACAGAAGTATGAGCTCAAACTGACATAGCCTACCTTGTGCACAGAGAAAGCAAAAGCCAGATGTGTTTTGTATTCATACCATCAGTGTGCAGTTGGCGCATTGTGTGCTTAGTAGATGATGGCTTGTGTGTACTGTTTGATACGGAAACACCATTTTTACGAAGGTGTGTAGAGTTAATCTAGCTGTGTTTGCTTTTGCAAGAGAACTACAATGTTTTGATTATTGGGTGACAGGTTTTCTTATTTGTGTGAAGAGTTTTGCAAAATTAGCCAATAGTTACAAAAAATGTGCTTAAGCAATCAGAAGAAACTGTAAAACATGTTAAAAACACAAACGCCATGTTAAATGCAGACTACTTTGGGCCCGGAAGCAGGATTCGTCACGTCGTCACTTAAAGACCGAATAACAGATATGATTCGATGCAGGGAGGTCTATTAACACATAGTGAGTGAAGAAGAAACACCCAGTGCATCATGGGAATCCCCCGGCAGCCTACACCTATTGCAGCATAACTAAGGGAGGATTCAGGGTCACCTGGTCCAGCCCTAACTATATGCTTTAGCAAAAAGGAAAGTTTGAAGCCTAATCTTGAAAGTAGAGATAGTGTCTGTCTCCTGAATCCAAACTGGAAGCTGGTTCCACAGAAGAGGGGCCTGAAAACTGAAGGCTCTGCCTCCCATTCTACTTTTAAATACTCTTGGACAGGGGTCTCAAACTCCAGCCCTCGAGGGCTGTTGCAACACACCTGAAAAGTGCTCTAATGGGGTGGTATGGTACTATAAGGTCATTAAGATGAGATGGGGCCTAAAAACTGAAGGCTCTGCCTCCATTTTTACTTAAACAACATGACGACGTCTCTGCAGACGACGTGCTGAATAATTGTGATTATTAACAATAAACTTTATTCCTGCTGAATGTTCACAGATGCTGTTTGAATCGTGACGTTCAGAGATCGTCTCCACCAACGATCTGTCTCCTGCTGAAGCTCACAGACACACAGGTGTGTGTGTGTGTGTGTGTGTGTGTGTGTCTGTGTGTGTGTGTGTGTGTGTGTGTGTGTGTGTGTCTGTGTGTGTGTCTGCGTGTGTCTGTGTGTGTGTCTGTGTGTGTGTCTGTGTGTGTGTGTGTGTGTGTGTGTGTGTGTGTCTGTGTGTGTGTGTCTGTGTGTGCGTCTGTGTGTCTGTGTGTGTGTGTCTGTGTGTGTGTGTGTCTCTGTGTGTGTGTTTTGGACACAAACAGGAAACAGACTTGTGTGTTTCTCTTCACAAACTTTATTTTAGCTTCATTTTGTCTTCAGTGCTCAAACTTTCACTTCCCAGTTCAGAATCAAACTTTCCAGTTTCCCTCTGACGCCGCGCTTCTCCTTCAGCGGCGGCGCGACTCCTCGTCTTCCTCGCCAGCTTATCTCTGTCCCTCGTTTCACTTTCGTCTGTCCCGCGCTCGCAGCCAGCTGCCTCATCGGCACATCTGTCCGGTATCAGTTAACGTGCTCACGCCGTCGACGGCTCACGGCGCTCTCGTGGCTCCGACTGCTCCGTCTCTACGTCAGAGAGGAGCAGCGAGTCGAGGAGAGCCCGCTGTGATTGGTGGGCTCAGAAGTGGCATAATAAATAAAAACAGGAATAAATAAATAAATAGAAAACGTCTCTACATCAGCTCCTCGCCATCACGGCGGCTCAGTCCTGCGTCTGCAGCGTCCCGGCCAGGCGGTCCCAGTGGGTGAAGTACGGCGCAAAGTTGCACTTGGACTTGAGGTGGTGAAGGTCGTGGTGGCGCGCCCCGCCGTACAGCCCCAGCGGCACCAGGCGGTGCGTGGCCCACGGCAGGTCGTAGCCGCAGTGATCCTCCACCGACAGCCAGATGTTGACCACGAAGAAGGCGAGCTCGGTGAGCGGGTGGCAGCCCAGCAGGAGGGGGTTGGCGGCAGCGAACAGGCCCAGGCTGAGGGTCTCCCAGGTGCCCGAGTACTCGGCGGTGAGGGCGGAGGTGGAGGTGTAGGTGTGGTGCACCTGCAGGAGGAGGAGAGAGAGCGTGAGGTGGAGGAAGAACAAAGGCGTGACATCGTCACCACCGCCATCGTCCTCGGGGACTCACCTTGTGGAAGGTGCGGTAGAGCCAGGGCACTCGGTGGTGCAGCAGGTGCCAGGCGAAGCTCTGGAAGTCAAAGAGCAGCAGGCACACGAGCACCTGAGCCAGCAGGCGCGGAAGGGGCGGGGCCTCCTCGGTCAGGTGCACCGGCCTCAGGTACCAGTGCAGCACGGTGAGCGGGAAGATGAAGACCAGGTGGTTGTAGAGCGTCAGAGCCAGGCAGCGCCGCACCGACGACCAGCTGACGGAGCTCTGAGGCTGCAGCTTGTACCTGAGCACCCACGCCCACCTGGTGGACAGCGCGTCCAGCAGCAGGAAGGGCAGGCAGAAGGACAGGTAGACGCAGAGCGAGAAGAGCACGGGGAAGAAGGGCGAGCGCAGGAGGGGGGCGTGTCCCAGCACGAAGGTCCACAGAGGCTGCAGCAGCATCGCCATCCTTCAGTTTGTCTCACAGTCGGAGCTCTGCTCGCCTTCATCACCACTGCTCCATTTAATCAGGCAGCAGGCCCCGCCCACACAGCGTCAGCAGCAAGAACCCGCCCTGCCGTCCTTATTGGGATGTTTCCTACTGCCGGAGGGAAAATGGAAAACTCTCCCTCCCACACTCCCACTTCCACATTCCACAGCAGGCTCTTTCACTGTGCACTGAGGATTGTCCCTGTGAGAGCCGCTCACCTGCTTCCATTGTTGGCAGGTTGAGCACGTGTGTGATGTTTACACGGGCTGAAGCAGCCTTTAGCTACAGCTGCGGTGTTAGCCCGCGCTGCCACACCTGAGCCGTGCAGGTTCACACACCTGAGGCTCTAAGTGAACATTAAAGAAGCTGTGCTTCAACTTTGTGGTGCGTGAGAGTCTGTACCTCTGCTGAAGTACAGGATGTGTGTACTTGTGTACTCGTGTGTGTGTGTGTGTGTGTGTGTGTGTGTGTGTGTGTGTGTGTGTGTGTGTGTGTGTGTGTCAGCATTATGAGAAATGAATGTGTGAGCTTACAGTGGTTCAGACTCACTGAGGATGATGACGACAGGTTGTTTCCTCCGATGATGAAGGCTCACATTCCTCGCCGTCTCTTCTCGTCACGTGTCAGTCGAGCGTCGCGAGGCATCAGAAACCGGAGAAATGGCGGTAGGTGGTTCCGGTCCGTGTAAGGATGTCGGCTCTTCATTTGTTGACTGCACAAACTGTCGACTCAGGAGCTGATGGGATTTAAACATCGTGCCAGTTTGAGCCACACAGGTTCTTCTGCTGTTCTCAGTCTTTTCTATATCTGATCGCAATAAATAATAATAAATAATAACATCTTCATTAAGGAGGCGTTCCTTCTTCATTGTGATAAAAAACTGAGTTTATTGATGAAACATTTCGAACTTTACTTTTCCAGAATCACAATAAAACATTTCAGTTTCATTTCACTGAAACATCAGGAAGTAACGATGATGTAACGCAGCCGTCCTGCTGCAGGGCGCCGCGCCGTGGCGAAATATCTGCTCTATTTACAAGAAACATCAGTAAAATGACAAAACCTGAACATGTTAAATGTAAAGCTGTGAATAAACTTAAATCACATGCAGTCACAAATGTAACAGTAACAGTTATTAGTGTTTCACAGATACGTACTGAAAGTTTCTGTAACTGAAATAAGACTAATTATGGTGTTGGGAGGTCAGATCTTCGTTCTGAGCAGGAAGTGGTTTATGGCGGAAACGCTGGCGAGGACATTACAGAGTGTGGGACGCTTCAAACGCACAGCGTGGACTTTTCAGCCTTTTGGGAACGAAACAGCCAGAAACAAGAAAGAGCAGAGCGGTTTTAGCGTGAACCGAGTGACGACAAAACGCAGCTATTATGTTTATTTGTGAACACCGGGGAGGTGGCAGCGACTGTGGTTAACACACTCTGACGCACACTCCAGCAAAAAGCGAAGACAGCTCCTTCATTTTCCTTCTGTTGTGTTCATCAAAAGCCACCTGACACCGAGAACGTCCGATTTTATAACCAGCTGTTTGAAACACAACTATTTGTTTTGTCATCACAATAAATGAAGGAAATAAGCGTGTGCTAAATGTCTGAGAGGTGGCACTGACACTGAATCTCATCCTTCTGTCATGTACGTTGCTCAGCTTAAATATTTCTTTGTTTTAATAAGTGAAATTACATCTGAAGTCATAAAGTGGATTCAGAGGACAAATATAGCAAAGCAAACTGTAGCAATGCTGCAGTTCAGCTCTGTGATCACATCATTAGATGAGGTGACGTAGCCTCTGTTACAGTTTTTTACAGACGCTAGGACACATGTCTCAATACTTAGGTCACGTTTGCAAAACTCCTCACACAGTGAGCACAACAGAAGTCTATGTGGGCTAAACTGAGGACCAGTTATCATTGTTTTGGCACAAAATGCATTCAATGACTACATCTCTCAAATTTCATGAATTATCTTCTCACTCAGACACAACAACTGCCAAAAATCTTTGTATGTACAGGACATTTTGCATGTGCTTACATACTGTTTTCAAAACTGTTAAACTTATGGCCAAAACAATAACACAATGCAAAACTTAAAAAGAGCAAAATCCAACAGCAATATTTTAGTGAAACATATTTTAAATCTAAAAATGCAGTTTAACCAGCCACAGCTGATTCTCATTGTAGATGAACATCTGCACAGGTGTTACTCCTTCAATTTTTCAACTCCTTCAATTCTGGCAGCCAGAAGATTCTTTCCTAGGTGTGTTGCCCTAGATGACATAAGATGTGATGTGGATGAGAACCTGTGGCCAAATGGAGAAGACCGAGTAGATTAGCATTACTATTGTATGTGTATCAGTGGATGGTGTGTATACAAATTCTTGTATTTTGGGATTACTTAGTGCAAAAAATAAAAATACATAAACAAATATTAACGAATTCTGCATGATGTCTGATTCATTCCAGTAACATATATTGAAATTATAAACAGAGATGTGTCCTTGTTTTACACAAGAAAACACTGTGTAACATGTTGTTAGTGTTTTTTAGGTCATTGTTTTGTGGGTGACAAAGTGTGTTTGTCGGCTGTCAACCTTTGCTAGTGTTCTGGAAGAATGAGTTTATTTGAGACCTGAATGAAGTGTTTTGGTAGTTGTAGTGCATTTTGAATGTGAAATGAACTGCTTTGCCAAGCTGACGGTCAGTTAGGAGGATTGTGTGAAGAGTTTTGCAAAAGTGACCTAAGTATTGAGACATGTGTCCTAGCAGCTGTAAAAAACTGTAATCCCACAGAGGACAAGCTCCCATTGTTCCAGCAGCAAAGGAGCCAGGCAGCAATGAACACACAGATGGAACATTCATGTCCAAAAACAGAAGAAAATATAAAAATATACACGTAGAAGAAATATATAGATAAAAATATATGTCCATGTGCTCCCACGGAGGGCTGGGATGTTAACAGCAGCAGGTTTTCAGCTTTGAGAGATTTTTGTCTTATAAACCGAGTTTCTGTGCACGATGGATTATTTTCTTATATTAAAGATTTGAATGTAAAAGAATTTTCTGGATCCGTGATGAGAAGAGACGACTGTTCTCAGGAATCATCAGGGGAACCACAGCCTGTCATCATCACCCTCAGTGAGTCTGAACCACTGTACGCGCACACATTCCTTATAATGTTGACACACACACACACACACACTGGTTTAGCCTCCCCTCACTGTGATGAAGACCCTCCCCCTCATGCAAACACACGCCTCCATAAAAACAGCACACATGTCTGATCTTACTGTAAAGCACTTTGTGATTTTTATCTGTGAAATGTGCTATATAAATAACTTTTACTTACTTACTACAAATATTTCCTTCATCTCAGAAATGTGGAGCAAGAATTTCAAATAAAATGCAACAGAAATAAAAAACCAAGAAACTCAGTCAGAAAAGGATTTGGTCAGATTCCAGGTCTCAGGCTGTAATCACAGCGCGGGGGGGCAGGAAGTCTATGAATGTGTGTGCGCTGCTTGAAACAGAAAGTGCAGCAGCACAAAGAGGAGATTAAATGATAACAGCATGTTTGTGCGGCTCTGACTCACTCGGTCTCCCACGCGCTCCACAGCCTTTCCAAGGACCAGCGTTTCTCCTGAAGTGACGTCAGATTCCTGCTGCGCGCAGATTTCATGTCATCCTGAAACACACATCGGGATTTTCTGGCCTCGCTCCACCAGCTTCCCGACTCCCGAACACATGTTTATCACATCTCTTTATCTCATTCTCAGCACACTGCAGCTTTCAGAACAGTTCAAACGTGTTTCAGCACTAAAGCCATTAAAACTTTTCACTCAAATCACTTCAACTCTGATCAATTCAAAGTTTTCATCCCCGTTTTAAAACTTGGACAGCAGATCTGATCCACGTTCACTGGCTGTGAAACCACTTCTGTGGGTTTGCATCATAATCGGGAAGAAAGATGACTGAACATGGTTGTTGATCTGAGGGTTTCACAAACTGCTGACTTGTTGGGACACGACAGAGAAAGCGTTTCTCACACAGCGATTTGTTTCCCAGCACCGAGCTGAATCTCAGCCACCAAGCAGCAGACCCGAAGAAAAACGTGGGTCAGCCCGGTCCCAGCAAGCTGTACCTGATAAAGTGATTTGTAGCATAGGCATGGGTGTGACACGCACCTGAGAACGTGTCGAACTGAAGGACGCGTCGCTGTGGACTGAGCATGCTCACTCTGCACAGGCAGGAGGTAACGCAGTACAAATACTGTGTTTCTCTACTTAAGTAGAATTTTCAGGCATCTGTACTTTACTTGAATATTTATTTTTTAGGAACATTTTACTTCAAAACTTGGTTTGATTCGAGGGGAGCTAATATTTCGTCACAGCCTCCTGTTCTGTATAATCTCCATATTCAGGGCTGAACGTGAGCACGTTCGGCACCACGCTGCAACGACTGCAGGACTGGAAGCTGCAGTTAATGGATTAATAATAATGGATTGGATTTATATAGCACTTTACAAGGCAGCCAAAGCGCTTTACAATGCCACTATTCATTCACTCTCACATCCACACACTGGTGGAGGCAGCTACGGTTGTAGCCACAGCTGCCCTGGGGCAGACTGACAGAAGCCAGGCTGCCATATCGCACCATCGGCCCCTCTGGCCAACACCAGTAGGCAGCAAGGTAAAGAGTCTTGCCCAAGGACACAACGACCAGGACAGAGAGCCTGGGGATCAAACCGGCGACCTTCCGGTTACAGATGCGCTTGCGGTACATCAGCATCCAGCTAGCCCGACTGAAGAGGAGCGAGCGCAAAGGCAGTGACGTGGGGAAATGTGCAAGGCAGCTCTACAAACATCAGCAAACACACAAACTGTTGTGTGCAGTTTGTCTCACAGTGTGTTGCAGATAAAGTCCAGCTGCTGTGTGTGACAGGGAGAGGAGAGACAGAGAGCTAAGTTCACTCAGAGATGGAGACAGGAGAATAATGTCAGTGTAGAGACATCAGCCAGGACACTCATCAAACATCTGCTCACATCTGTTGTGTACAAGCACAGAGAGCAGCAGGTCAGCTGATCACAGCCTGCACACCAAGGAAACGTAGTGCAGCTCTCAGTAGAAATGACTGAGTTTGATTGGTGTGGGAGCATCGCAGTGTCACATTCCCCCCCCACACACACGGTGGATTCAGGAGGTGGTGTGTAACCCTGACTGAGCTCATGTTCCTCTTTAGAGTCACCCTCCACATGCAGGCAACAGGAAGTAGATTCATCTATATCCTGTGTGCTGATATTATTGTATTACAACATTCAGAGAACACAAGGTTCAGTTAGCTTTGCACAAACAGAGCTGTTCTTTGTACTCTGAGTACTCTTCAGGTAACGTTTCAATTTTACTCGAGTACAGACTCAGTACTTCAGCTTTAATGGAGTAGTTTTAAACAGGAGTATTTGTATTAATACTTGAGTACAGAACGTGTACTTTTACCACCTCGTTCACTCATCAACTTTGAAGGACATCAACACAACAATACACACAAATCTGTGTGTGTGTGTGTGTGTGTGTGTGTGTCTGTGTGTCTGTGTGTCTGTGTGTGTCTGTGTGTGTGTCTGTGTGTGTGTGTCTGTGTGTGTGTGTGTCTGTGTATCTGTGTGTCTGTGTGTGTGTCTGTGTGTGTGGGTGCGTCTGTGTGTGTCTGTGTGTGTGTGTGTCTGTGTGTGTGTCTGTGTGTGTCTGTGTGTGTGCGTCTGTGTGTGTCTGTGTGTCTGTGTGTCTGTGTGTGTGTCTGTGTGTGTCTGTGTGTCTGTGTGTGTGTCTGTGTGTCTGTGTGCGTCTGTGTGCGTCTGTGTGTGTGTCTGTGTGTGTGTCTGTGTGTGTGTGTGTCTGTGTGTGTGTGTCTGTGTGTCTGTGTGTGTGTGTGTGTGCGTCTCTGTGTGTGTGTGTGTCTGTGTGTCTGTGTGTGTGTGTGTGTGCGTCTCTGTGTGTGTGTGTGTCTGTGTGTGTGTCTGTGTGTGTGTGTGTGTGCGTCTCTGTGTGTGTGTGTCTGTGTGTGTGTGTGTGTGTGTGTGTGTGTATGCATCTGTGTGTGTGTGTGTCTGTGTGTGCGTCTGTGTGTGTGTGTGTGTGTCTGTGTGTGTGTGTCTGTGTGTGTGTGTGTGTGTATGCATCTGTGTGTCTCTGTGTGTGTATGTGTGTCTGTGTGTGCGTCTGTGTGTCTGTGTGTGTGTGTGTGTGTGTGTGTCTGTGTGTGTGTCTGTGTGTGTGTGTCTGTGTGTGCGTCTGTGTGTGTGTGTGTGTGTGTGTGTGTGTGTGTCTGTGTGTGCGTCTGTGTGTGTGTCTGTGTGTGTGTATGCATCTGTGTGTCTGTGTGTGCGTCTGTGTGTGTGTGTGTGTGTCTGTGTGTCTGTGTGTGTGTGTGTATGCATCTGTGTGTGTGTGTGTGTGTGTCTGTGTGTGTGTGTGTGTATGCATCTGTGTGTGTGTGTCTGTGTGTGTGTGTGTGTATGCATTTGTGTGTGTGTGTGTCTGTGTGTGTGTGTGTGTATGCATCTGTGTGTGTGTCTGTGTGTGCGTCTGTGTGTGTGTCTGTGTGTGTGTGTGTGTGTGTGTGTGTATGCATCTGTGTGTGTGTGTGTGTGTGTGTGTGTCTGTGTGTGTGTGTCTGTGTGTGTGTCTGTGTGTGTGTGTGTGTGTGTGTGTGTGTGTGTCTGTGTGTGTGTGTCTGTGTGTGCGTCTGTGTGTCTGTGTGTGTGTGTCTGTGTGTGTGTGTGTCTCTGTGTGTGTGTTTTGGACACAAACAGGAAACAGACTTGTGTGTTTCTCTTCACAAACTTTATTTTAGCTTCATTTTGTCTTCAGTGCTCAAACTTTCACTTCCCAGTTCAGAATCAAACTTTCCAGTTTCCCTCTGACGCCGCGCTTCTCCTTCAGCGGCGGCGCGACTCCTCGTCTTCCTCGCCAGCTTATCTCTGTCCCTCGTTTCACTTTCGTCTGTCCCGCGCTCGCAGCCAGCTGCCTCATCGGCACATCTGTCCGGTATCAGTTAACGTGCTCACGCCGTCGACGGCTCACGGCGCTCTCGTGGCTCCGACTGCTCCGTCTCTACGTCAGAGAGGAGCAGCGAGTCGAGGAGAGCCCGCTGTGATTGGTGGGCTCAGAAGTGGCATAATAAATAAAAACAGGAATAAATAAATAAATAGAAAACGTCTCTACATCAGCTCCTCGCCATCACGGCGGCTCAGTCCTGCGTCTGCAGCGTCCCGGCCAGGCGGTCCCAGTGGGTGAAGTACGGCGCAAAGTTGCACTTGGACTTGAGGTGGTGAAGGTCGTGGTGGCGCGCCCCGCCGTACAGCCCCAGCGGCACCAGGCGGTGCGTGGCCCACGGCAGGTCGTAGCCGCAGTGATCCTCCACCGACAGCCAGATGTTGACCACGAAGAAGGCGAGCTCGGTGAGCGGGTGGCAGCCCAGCAGGAGGGGGTTGGCGGCAGCGAACAGGCCCAGGCTGAGGGTCTCCCAGGTGCCCGAGTACTCGGCGGTGAGGGCGGAGGTGGAGGTGTAGGTGTGGTGCACCTGCAGGAGGAGGAGAGAGAGCGTGAGGTGGAGGAAGAACAAAGGCGTGACATCGTCACCACCGCCATCGTCCTCGGGGACTCACCTTGTGGAAGGTGCGGTAGAGCCAGGGCACTCGGTGGTGCAGCAGGTGCCAGGCGAAGCTCTGGAAGTCAAAGAGCAGCAGGCACACGAGCACCTGAGCCAGCAGGCGCGGAAGGGGCGGGGCCTCCTCGGTCAGGTGCACCGGCCTCAGGTACCAGTGCAGCACGGTGAGCGGGAAGATGAAGACCAGGTGGTTGTAGAGCGTCAGAGCCAGGCAGCGCCGCACCGACGACCAGCTGACGGAGCTCTGAGGCTGCAGCTTGTACCTGAGCACCCACGCCCACCTGGTGGACAGCGCGTCCAGCAGCAGGAAGGGCAGGCAGAAGGACAGGTAGACGCAGAGCGAGAAGAGCACGGGGAAGAAGGGCGAGCGCAGGAGGGGGGCGTGTCCCAGCACGAAGGTCCACAGAGGCTGCAGCAGCATCGCCATCCTTCAGTTTGTCTCACAGTCGGAGCTCTGCTCGCCTTCATCACCACTGCTCCATTTAATCAGGCAGCAGGCCCCGCCCACACAGCGTCAGCAGCAAGAACCCGCCCTGCCGTCCTTATTGGGATGTTTCCTACTTCCGGAGGGAAAATGGAAAACCCTCACTCCCACACACAAACGGCTGCTTGTCTTTGAACGTGTTATTGTCGGGGAGACTTCACACAAGTTTGTCAAAGCCACGCCCCCCGGTGCGTTCCTCCTCAAAGGTGATTAAAATCATCAAAGAGGTTTAAAAACATGTTTTTCTGCTTATCTTGCGTGTTCAGCTCTTTTAGATTAAAGATGAGCTGAAGAATAAAATCTGAATTCCAAAACATCTCGAGGATTCCTGTTGAAATGTTACCGTGGTGACTGTGACCCCCTCGCACTAATGACACGTGAGTGCTCGAAGAAGGGGTCAGGTGTAGAGAGTGCATGAGGTGAGGTGCTGTTCTAAATAAAGTTTCATCTTCCTCTCTGAAAGAATCAACGTGAAGCCTCACTAAAGTCCAGCCAGCCTGTACCTGTGCTGGGCGGAGCCTCAGAGGTGCCAGGTGTCCTCAGGCTGAGCTGATGTTTCTCTTCGTGTCAGAAGCGGTGATGGTGGGAAGTGCTGGTCTGAGCATGCTCACTGACTCGCTGTTAGAGATGTGCTGAAGAGTCACAGCTTCACACTCAGCCCTACGGTGACACCTGCTGGTGCTTCAGCCTCACTGCAGCGTGAGAGTTTCAGGTGTGGACGTGGAGCTCTGAACCACAGCTGCTGTTCAGCTGGGTCTGTTCCAGATGTTCCAGCTGTGCTTCACGTTCCTCTGCTGCAGTAAATGAGTGAATCTGTGATGGAATCATTCATTAACTTTATTTAAACGTCTGTTTCATTAAATGGTGTGCAGACGCCACAGACAGGTAAGGTACACCTGAGCAGCGAGCAGCAGGTAAATACGAGGAAAGCTGCAGACACAGTTGTGTGTGCAGAGAAAAGCACGAAGCCTTTCTGAAAGACTCATTACGACCTCGTTAGACAGGAATAATGTTTACTGGCATATTCATAAAGTGCTCCTCTTCACTTCACCCCTGTTTCAATCCAGGGGGTCAGTGTTGACATTGTGGAGGACTATAAATACTATAAATACTATACTATAAATAACCCTAACCCCGAAAAGCACCACTGAACGACACAGGAAATCATTCCTGCCTGTGGCCATCTCCCTGTACAACGCATCCACTTAACACACTGTTTGCTGCTACAGTATATATTGTACTATTCTTAGTTAGCGTATTGTCTGTCTTGTCTTAATGTTGGTTTAAAATGGAGCACTGTAACAAAAAATAATTTCCCCCAGGGATCAATAAAGTATTCTGATTCTGATTCTGATTCTGATTCATCAAGTTTACACTGCAAAACACAGATGGTTACACTGAGCAAAGAAGTTCTTACTTTAAACAACTAAAACACAAACAAAAACATTTCTAACTCTAAGCACAGTCAGTGGCTAATCCACTGACTGATCCCAGATCAGTCAGTTACAGATTACCAGCTGATCAGTGAGCTCGAGGCTCTCAGCTGGTTCACAGAAACGAAACTTGGCGTCTCATCGTGCTGCCTTCAAGGACCCCTCTGAAGTCATGTTTCACATCACGTCCACGTGCCTCTTTTTAAAAAAATGAACTTTATGTGTCAACCACAGTAGTTTTTAACCACGTGATCCTTCCTTATATGATGACATTTGCTCCTCCGTATGAACTGAGATTTAACTAGTTTTGCAGACATGTGCAGAGACACAGATTAGTGTGGACGCAGCAGAAGTGTCCCAAACACAGTTCTGTCCCTTGCAGCCACCTGTTTGTGTTCATGGACCTGCAGGCAGAGGTCTGTGATTACAGAGCACGTGACTCCTTTCCAGATGTTCCACCTGTGCTTCACGTAACTTTATGTAAACCTGTCCATGTGAACAAGGCTGTGCAGCTTACCTGTGAGCCACCTTCACACGTCATCACATCATTTAGGACGCTTGGCGCTGCAGTTCACCTGAAATAAGCTACGTTAGAGTGGCTGAGCATGGAGTCAGAGGGGACACGCTGGGAGTGTCACCCGTGGAAATGACTGTGTAACACGAACAAGTGTGAGTCTGTGTCACCCGGCTGAGCTCTCTGCTGTACATGCATTCAGAGAGGACCGTGAAGGCCTCACGTTAAGTTTCCGTTCTGTGACGGAGCGCACGGACCGGTCACTCGGTGCTCACGCTCTCCCTCATCCTCATCATCACTTTGCTCCCTCTGAGGAGGAAGAGGGCAACATGAGGTGAGTGTTTGAGACTTCCGATCAGTCTGATAATCGATCACTTATTGGAAAGTGAAGTCAGCTCAGGGCCTCCCTTTAACCTTTAACCCAGTCGATCTGGATCCAGGGTGTAATCAGATTACTGTGAAATCTGCAGAGAGCAGAGTAAAGCCCACGCAGGGGATTCTGTTCACCTGGGCGAAACGTTTCGTCATCCAGGTGACCTCTTCAGTCTTGTTTCCTCACCTGGATGACCGAGAATGCGTGAACCGCGGCGATGCGAAGTCACCGTCCGGCCCGCCGCACCTACGACGTTGCTTTTGTTTGCTTTTCTCCGTCTCTGTTTCAAATAGGCCGCAAGTCGGTTGTGAACATGTCTGTGATCGTTGTCTCTGTCAGTCGGTGTCACCAACTGTTTCTCAGTAAATGTGTAGCGACAACATTCACAGTACTCAAACCTGAAGTATTACTCTAGTAAAATGCGTCAAAGCTGCCAGGAGCAGAACGTGAGGCCACAGAGAGGAGAGGAAGAGGCTGCAGGCAGGGTGGAGGCGAGACCTGCTGTGATGGGTGGAGACGGTGAAGATGTTCAGATATAATGGCACGAGGCCGTCAAAGGGACAGCTCAGAGTCAGAGGTGGCGTAGTGAAGGAGGACATGCAGAGGAGGATGATGGGATAGAAGATGGAGGAAGATGATGTGCTCCAGAGACCGCGAAAGAAGAAGGTAGTAACACCGATAGTATGGTCACATTAACAGTTTTTAACAGTGAAGCTGTACTTCCAGAGGGTGGTGGTGACGTCCTCCTCCACGCGCTCATCTTTGGACAGTAATGCGATCAAAGCCGCTGTGCTCATCATACAGGTGACGCAGCGGCCTGCAGACTCACCTGAGTGTTGGTCTGAAGGTGCTACTCAGACACAAGGTAACAGATTTAAACACATACATGTAACTCAGTGTGTCTGATGTGTAATGTACACCTAGCTTCAGTGTCATATCACATGTGCAGCTTTCATTTTGAAGTATTATTTTACAACGTCATCTTGGGCCCCTCCCAGCTGTAGTGGGAGGCCAATCAAACCCTGACAGAACTAATGACAGAACAAATCGATGGTGACCAAATTGGATGACTTGGACCTGCGATCCAGACGTAACAATCTGCGGATCTACGGGATACAAGAGGGAGCCGAATCTAAGGCAGAATCGCTGACCCAGTTTCTGGAAGTCTGGCTCAGGGAGGAGCTTAATATTAACATCAACCTCCAGATTCAACGCGCACACCGAGCGTTAACCTCAAAACTGGCAGCCGGTCTCCCCCCCGAGGTCAGTCGTTGTCAATTTCCAACAATTCACAACCAAAGAGATGGAAGTTAAACAGGCATGGGAAAAGAAAATAGTCACTCTGGACGGAAGCAGGGTTTATTTTGACCACGACTATTCGGCGAGAATGGTGCAAGAACGTAAAGCGTACGTGAATATCAAAAAGATATTAAAGAAAGAAGGCATCCGCTTCCAGACTCCTCTCAGCAAGATGCGAGTCCACTGGCCAAATGGAGTGAAAACGTGTGGCGAAGCAGAGGAGGCTGCTAACGACCTGCAAGCGAGAGGATACAACGTGGAAAACGGGATAAACAGCCGGGAGAGAGAGAGCACCGAGGGACAGGTTTAGTTAAAAACAGACAGGCACAAGACAATATCAGAAGGACACATCATACACCCAATACATAAAGACAAGATGCTGGCTGCGTTGATGAGTTTAGACACAGAAAAAGCCTTCGATCGAGTCAGCTGGGACTTCCTGTACCTAACCATGGCAAAGCTCGGGTTCACTACGAAATCAATCCAATGTATCAAATCTCTCTAAATGGTAAATGGCCTGTATTTATATAGCACTTTACTAGTCCCTAAGGACCCCAAAGCGCCTTACATATCCAGTCATCCACCCATTCACACACACATTCACACACTGGTGATGGCAGCTACATTGTAGCCACAGCCACCCTGGGGCGCACTGACAGAGGCGAGGCTGCCGGACACTGGTGCCACCGGGCCCTCTGACCACCACCAGTAGGCAACGGGTGAAGTGTCTCGCCCAAGGACACAACGACCGAGACTGTCCAAGCCAGGGCTCGAACCGGCAACCTTCCAATTACAAGGCGAACGCCCAACTCTTGAGCCACGATCGCCCCTCTCTATGACAAACCGACTGCAAGAATAAAAGTTAACGGCTCATTGACAAAGACGTTCCAACTAGAGAGGAACTAGACAGGGTTGCTGTTTAAGTCCAACCTTATTTGCCTTGTATATTGAGCCATTGGCACAAATGATTAGACAAGACGCCCTAATAACAGGAATAGAAATCAATAGACAAGAGCATGTAATTAGTCTGTTTGCTGATGACGTGTTGATAGCCCTCAAAAACCCCACAAACTCTTTTATGCAGCTTACAGAAATGTTAAGAAAATTTGGTACGCTTTCTGGCTACAAAGTAAATATACTTAAAACTCAAGTTCTGTTTAATTGTACACCAACTCAAAATCTTAAGGAATGGGAAATAAAGTGGGAGGCAAAAACCCTTAAATATTTAGGTATAAATATAACCAAAGACTATGACAAACTATATCAAAGTAACTATGGACATATAAATAACAGGATAAGGCAGTATATGGAAAGATGGAATACATATCCGTTAGGATTTAGTGACAGGATAAATGTGATAAAGATGAATATCTTACCACGATTGCTATATTTATTCCTCTCTCTTCCGGTAAGCATACCTCAAACCCAATTCTCAGAATGGGATAAGTATATATCTAGATTTGTCTGGGAAGGCAAGCGGCCAAGGGTACGATACACCACTTTACAGCTTACTAAGGAGAAAGGAGGAATGTCGCTTCCTAATTTAAAAGAATATTTTCGTGCTGCACAGATACGCCAGATAACATATTGGTGTAGTGATGATGACGGGGCTCGCTGGAAGGATGTGGAGCTCTCCACACTCAATGTCCCAATCCAAACAAACATGGGTATAAAAAAGACCCCTGAATACATAACTAAAGACCAAGAAAGGAACCCGATAGTATCCTTTACATTAAATGTATGGTATGACACAGTAAGGGAGTTGAGAATTGGCAAAGAGCTTGGTTTGCTAAAATGGATAGCCTTCGATGAAGAATTTAGACCAGGAAAATTGGATCTTGGTTTTAAAAATTGGAATGAAAAGGGAATCACAGCAATTTGTTTATTAATCAAAAAAGGAGAAATTAAAAGTTTTGAAGAATTAAAACTTAAAAAACAAGGATTTTTACAGATACTTACAGGTGAGCGATTACTTTAATAAAAACATAAAAATAAAGGAAGACAAAATCCATCCTATTATAAAAATAATTATACTGGCATATAAAAGTGTTATTCCAAGAATGTTTGATGGAATCGAGACAGGAATCAACTGTATATGTTAAAGTAAAATGGGAAAGAGAGCTGAGTGAAGAAATCACTGAGGTGTGGTATGAAACATGGAAAGAACATAAGAACACAGCTCAGTCATTAAAGTGGAGAGAATTCATCTGGAAAAATCAAATTTGCTACTTTATTACACCTAAGATTAAAAATAAACAAACCAATACACAACAACAATGTTGGAGGCTGTGTGGATGGGATGGATGGGATGAACCACACACACATTTTCTGTCTGTGACATATCAGGTTACATAATTCCCAGAACCTGCCTTGTTTTGTATCTTGGATACTTGGCAGGCACTGTAGATGTAAAGGATCGATACCTGGCTCAGATTCTCCTTTTGGCAGCAAAGAAGGCCATCACCAAAAACTGGCTTAAGACAGAGACACCAAGAAAGCAGCAGTGGTAGCAATGGAAGAGGACATTATGGAGATGGAGAACTGGGGACTGGGGAAAATAGTTAATGTACGTTTGTGACTCTCTGTTTTTCTGAACGTGTATTAAACAGGAGAGGTGTTGAAATAAAAAGTGCTGTTGTTAGGATGGTTGTTTCAGCTGTGATAAACTGACATGCTGTTTGGACACCATGGGAGGGTCCGGGCTCTACGTTGCATCTCCAGGACGTCTGTGCTCTGTAATGACTCATTTTTAGACCATGTGTGAACATGAACACAGAGCTGAGAGGCTTTGTCTTTGTGACTCTCTTAAAGTGAAGGTAGCAGCGCTCTGCTCAGCAGGCTGCAGCAGCTGCAGTGTCACTTCACCTGGGATCTGAAGAAGGAGGACGTGGACCTGGAAAACCTGAGCACCCGACTGCAGGAGCACATAAAACTTCAGCTCGGGCAGCGCGGGGCAGTGACTCGGTCTTACAGCTATTTGGCTTATGTCAGGTACAGTTTCCTCAGCGGTGAGCAGTCTGATGACACGAGATCTGACAACTTACTTAACATCAGTTGTGATGACCTGTTGGTCCTCAGGTATCTTCAGGACCAACGAGAGGAAGCGCTGTCACTTCTAAACCAATCAGAGGAGACCATCAGGGAGAGTTATGGTGATGAGAGTGAGAGGCGGCTCATTGTGACATATGGAGACATGGCCTGGCTGAAATACCACACCGGAGACTACGCACAGTCACAGAGCTACTGCCAGAGAGTTGAGGACATCCTGGTATGTACAGCACCCGTCCATCCAGCCAGCTAGCCAGCCATCCTCCATTTCTGCTGCTTATTTCGTTTGGGTCGTAGGGGCAGCAATCTAAGACAACCTCCTCTAACTCATGTGGGGGGACACTGAGGTCTTTCCAGATATAATCCTTCCTGGGACCTCCTTCTAATAGAACTGATGCTACATCAGGAGGCCTTCAAAGGGTTTCCTGCTCAGATGCCTGAACTACCTTAACTGGCTTGTTTATAGTTAGGGCTGGAACAGGTGACCCTGAATCCTCCCTTAGTTATGCTGCAATAGGCTGCCAGGGATTCCCATGATGAGTCCACTGTCAGAGGCCATAAGAAGATCATTTGTAACCTTCACTAAAGCTGTTTCTGTGCTGTGATGAGCTCTGAAACCTGACTGAAACTCTTCAAATAAACCTCTGCAGATGATCTGTTAGCTGTTTGACAACTACTCTTTCAAGGATGTTTGATATAAAGGAAGGTTGGAGATTGGCCTATAATTAGCTAAGACTGCTGGGTCTAGAGATGCTTTTTGAGTAAAGGTTTAACATAGCTGATTATTAGAGATAGTTGATCATATTTAAGATCGAAGCATTAATTAACGGCAGGACTTCTTTGAGCAGTTTTCACAATGAGATAAAGGGTCACTGAACTGTATGTATACCATCCAGCCCAAACATTATGAGCACACGCTGCTGAATCTCTGACACGTTCTTCTATATTACAGTCAAACCATCCCACTGGTTCCTCAACAAGGCTCCTTCCAGAGGTGTACGGAGAACAAGCCTGGACCTATCTTAAGTTTTCGAGGTCTTCTCTTTCCAAAGCCATCGACTGTTTCTGTAAAGCACTTGAGGTACAGACTCACGACAGTGAGTGGAACGCCGGCTACGCCATCGCCCTCTTTCGCACAGAACAGGTCAGTTTCATAGGAAGTATGAAGACTCAATGAATGGTAAATAGCAGAAAAGGAATCCGTCAGTTTAGTGTCAGCGTACGTTTCAGAAGACTCAGTAATGACAGTTTAAAAGAAGAACATTTCAACAGGGTACATTAATGGGTTTCTTATCTGCAGAGGACTTTGGAAAACTTAAAGAAAGGTGAAGAGTCCCCGGCCATCACACAGCTTCGCTTGGCCCTGGAGATCAACCCTGATGATGCAGTCCTGCAGTCCATGCTGGCTGTGAAGCTGGGGGCCTATAAGGAATACCAAGAAGCTGAGGAACTGTTGAATAAAGCACTGAAAACTGATCCTGATAATCCTCATGTCAACCGCTATATAGGAAAACACTTTCGTAATCAGGTAGGTCTGAGTGGAGACTCATCTGTCAAAGACATCCACCATGCAGGGTCGGTCTTGGGCTCAGTTGAAAGTATTGTGTTGCTATAAAAAGCAGCCAGAGACAGATCATCATAACTGTTTCATACAGAGAAATTACAAAGAAAGTCGAGGCCCTTCTGTTCCAGGGCAGAGGCGGAGCCAGGCATTTTATACACCCGGGGCTTAGCCCTAAAGGGTGGTATGCATGTGCGAGGGGGGGTTTAGAAATGACTGAAAGATTTATTAGGCTGTGTTTTCAGTTTGGTTCAAAAAAGAATGACTTCATATAGGAAAAAATATATATCACATGTGCAGGGAAAACAAACCAGGGCTGTATCAAGACACGAGGACTAAACCCCGATTCAGCCAGACCCAGAACTGATCCGGAATTAAAACAGGACTGCAACAGTTCAAAATCAGGACTACTGAGGACTTAACCAAAACAGAATCAGAACTAGATGATAGTAGCACTAAAAATCATCACAGACCTGCACTACACTTGTTTTTAATTCTACCAAAGTCCACTGTTTAGATTCAGAAACGTTTATATAATTATTCAGCCTCGTTGTGCAAACAAGCTGCAAAACTTAATAAATATAGAATTTGAAAAATAACAAATGGTATCTAAAAAGTTACACTAGGTACTGGATACATGTTCCGATGAGTTTTGGCAAACAACCATGTGACTAACAGGTGTGACTCACCTGCTCTTGTTCCCTCTCTCTCTCTCTGTTCCTAAATTTCTTAACTTTAAGAGTAAAGAGAGAAACTATCTGTATTTCTTAATTGCAAATGGCACCAAATTGTATTCAAACTGAGCCACACTTATGGAGCTCCACAGTTCTTTTCCTGGTGTTTTGTTGACATCTCCTGATGTTCCCATTTCAAAGAAGAAGGCTCTGTGTTTTGCCTTATATGCATCCACAGCTGTGCCACCAATTTACTCACATGGACTCTAAGAACCTATCAGAAGCTTCTTCAGCTCAGGATGGAATCGTCTGCAGTTTCTTATTAATTAACAAACTTAGTGTATATGTGCTCCTAAATTTGATCAAAGTGATAAAAATAGAAGCTCTGTCTCTCTTTATTCTGACATTTAACTCATTCAAAATATATTTCAACATTTATTTATACAAAACAAAACAAGTTTACTCTAAATTGATGTTGTACAGTAAAATAATGTTTTTATGTTTTCTCCCTAAAGTGTAAATATCTGGTTTCAACTGTGAATATATTGCTGTGTGTTGAAGTTCCTCTTGTTTTGCATAGAAATATACTGAACAACATCCAAAGCATAATATATAAAATAACATTTACCTGAGTTTTTTCTTTGAAAGAAGCTCCTCATGTCCATTCTTGTTCATCAGTGCATGACTGAAACCGGTTTAGAGAGTTTGTTTAGCTGTGGAGGGAAACAACTGAAAATATGAAATAAACACATGTGAGCTGAGACTCTGTAAAGAAGCAGCGTTGTTGTTGTTCGGCTTTTCATTTCACCATTTGTTGATTCACTCGAACAGCAAGTAACGTAATATGGGTCAAGTCTGATATCTTTCGTCATATTTATATTATTTGTACAGTACGAATGATTTGCTTTGGTACCTGCTCAAACTTAAGCTCTCCTCTGGTCTCTAGTGATGTGTCGGTCGCGAACGAAACGGCTCTTAGAGCCGGGTCTTTGACGTGAACGACGCGAGCCGTTTTTTCTTTCTCTCACTCCTTGTGTTTTGCGCTGAGCAGAGGGGGGAGGGGCGATAGTTACACTCAGTAGCACAGGAACAGAGCGGGAGGGAGAGAGAGAGCAGGGACAACAACGTCACATTAGAAAGGTATAGTAATCATCCACAACTATTTTCAGTTGCAGATGATAAAGGATTCAGAAAGTTTATTCATGCAGGCCCATATGACAGAGAATGTGCATGTTCTTTCTGTTTTCATATTTTAATTTATATTTAATTGTGTTGTGGTTTGCAGTGTTTGTGTTGTTTCACTTTAAATTTGTTTAAAAGGAAAAAGCTGAAAATTTAAATAGTTAAAAGTTGAAATGTACATATTATTTATTACATTTTATGTGGAGTGAATAAATAAAAGTATATTTATATTTACGGTGGCCCCTAGAGACAAAACACGTACAAACTCCAAAACACGTACAAACTCCAAAACACGTACAAACGCAACAGAAGTGCTCCAGGATGCTAGGGGGCAGTGTTGAGCTTTTGTTATCTTGTGGCTACACAAGCCAGCAAGTACCAACAACCAGATCTGGTGTGTGGTAATAACAGGTAAATGAACTTTTTATTTAATTATTTGAATATATATGAGTGCCTGTGTATAAATACACAAACAATACACACATGCTTTCAATTGTGTAATTTAAGTGATCTAGGCTCTGTTTGGAAGTTCAGTTCATGCTAGAAATGTGTTTTGGAGTTTGGAGTTACGTGTTTTGTCTCTAGGGGCCACCGTATATATTTATATATAAACATATATACGGTAAATAAAACCACGGGTTTTTTTACATTCGTAATTTCTTTTGTGCATAATTTTATATTGTTGTTGATTGTGTGTAGTTATTGTTTTATACAGTTGTCAGTCAGGCATCTAACTGAAAAAAATTACACTTGAAAAGATCCCGGGCTTCTGAAAAAACAACTTAAGCCGAGTAAGCCACGCCCCTCTAAAGTTTCATTTTACCATATTCTTATTTGACTGGGAGGTTATCCTGTGTCTGTTTAATTCACTGAATCTTCTCCTCTGAGCCAGGTCTCAAAGGCTGTGGTTGCCTTTAGATGCTGCGGTGATCCTGTGAGTTTCACCTCCTTCACTGTGTTTCAGAATCGACTGGATGAGTCTATTGATATGTTGGAGCGAGCACTGAAGCGGGCCGATCAATCCCCTTTCATCCACCACCAGCTGGCTCTGTGCTACAAGATGAAGAAAATTGCAGAGCAGAGCCGCCGGCCCAACAGCGACCAGAGTAACAAACGGCATGTCTCCAGTCCAGTTCAATAAACGCAGCTCAAATCTAACCCTGATTTCTTGCCCCACAGGAGCGGTGCGGTACTGGAGGCGTCGTTGTATCCATCACCTTAAAGTTGCTGTGGAGATAAGGCCGTCCTTTGTCCTGGCATTGACTGATCTGGCACAGCTGTATGCAGAGCAAAGGGATTTGAGCAGGTACTGGTCTGTGCAAAGCTGCAGTGCAGTCGCTCTTTTGTTTTTGGCTCTAAATTCATCATCATCATCGTTTCTGGTTCCTCAGGGCTGAGGAGATTTTCCAGCAGTGCTTGAAGCTAGCAGAGTCGGAGAAAAGCCTTTTTCAGACTGTCCATCAGCGCTACGGTGACTTTTTCTTCTTTAACAAAAAAACCGAGGCTGAAGCCATCGCCCACTACACTCAGGTGAGTTGGGTGTAGTTTCCCAGACTCTTGGTGATGTGCAGCTGGCTTACTGGAGGCCGGAGCACTGTTCCAACACTCCACTGAACTGTAGCATCAGCCTGTTAATGTCAGATTTATTTTACATTTCCACCACAGCTGAAAGGAGCTGTCATAGACTCTCAGGTCATGGCTTCACACTTCGTTATGCTGTGTGCTTTAATACCCACGAGCAGCTGGAGGTCCACCTAATACAGTGGTTCCCAAACGTTTCTTGCTAGGGCCCCTTTGTTTACAAGAAAAATGAAGTCGGTTTGATTTATCTCGGTGTCTTCTTATTTCCTCTTCAGGCTCTGCTGTTACCACCCTGCAAGTATGAGTGGAGACAGTGCGCTAAGGTGAGCACAGGTCACGAGTCGTCTGGTGTTGGGGGATCAGAGGGTTTAGGCCAGGTCAGATCTGGTGAGAGCCTGGTGTGACTGAAGACTGAGGTCGAAAAGCCAGTGTGAAACATCACCACAGTTCACATGGTTTCTGCTGGAGGGCTGCTGGGTATTGCAAACATCTTCCACCAGTTACCTGGAAGAGAAGGAGAAACTCAGCCACAGCAGAAGAAAACTGGCTTTGTGGAAACTTCTAATATTTTTCAGCTGAGAAGAAGAAGCAGAAGAACGAGAAGAAGGTGGAGCCCTGCTGTTTCCCAACATGGAGGTCACAGAGTCCAGGTCACAGGGTGCAGGTTACAGGGTGCAGGTCACAGAGAGACACTGAATGTAGTAGTCACTTACTTTAAATACACAGAAATCCATCTTTCTTTGTTCCTCCATGTTTTTTCTTGCAGAGACTGAAGCAGATCGCTGACAGACGTCTGACAAAGACGCGGCGTGATGGTCAGGCGCTCGCTCTGCTGGGTCTGGTGGCCAGAGCTGAAGGCGACAGGAAGAAGGCTGCTGAGTTTTATGAGGAAGCTCTGAACTGTGATGAGGACAATGAAGAGTACCTGTGTGCTGTGTGCGAGCTGCGCCTGGAGCTGCAGTGAAAGCGCTGATGCTGAGTTAGAGCTGCAGGCTCAGGACCGCCGTGGCTGCTCCTGGCTCATTAAATGCTGATTTTTCCCTCATGTCTCTGTGTCTTTGAAAGCAGCTTTCTCACATTTATGTTTGTGTGATGATGAAGAGAAACGAAAGCTAAGCAGACTGTGGTGCATTCAGGTGTTGTAGGAAAAAAACGATCTTCAAAGCACAACCCAGACCTCAGTCATAGACAGGAAGTGTCTGCAGGCCTCAGGACCTTGATGGGTTAAATGTTGAATTTCTTTGGTGACCTCACAGCTGAAAGAAAAACCTGCTGTGTTGCTGTTTGCTTCACTATGATGAATTATCCTGCCATTGTCCTGTCAGAGGTGATACTGAACGCACCATTATTTCTTTCATATTGCTGCAAACTGCTGCACATCCAGTACGCTTTGTGCCAACGTGTCTGAGCCTTAATAACTAAAATGAGGTGAGTGTTTTTGTCTTTATTTCAAGATTCACTCACGATATCCAACACAGAGAGAAAACTCCTCAGACTCAGGAAATAATAATACATAGATATGAGGGTTTGCATGCACACAAATGTGTGGAACTGTATTATTCACAAATGATTTAAATGCAGAAAAATGCATTTAAACGACAAGCAGAGGTGTCAGTGAGAAGTTCCCAGGCTGGAACATCAGTGTGGGTGTGGTAGGCATGCCCAGATATGACCGCTTCTTGCTGCAGCTTGCTCGGCTCGTAAATCATCAGGACGTTTTGATGTTCCAACTGTCAGAATCCTCAAAACACTTTTTTTGAGATTTAAAAAACTCAGGAACCAGTTTTATTTGCTGTCTGTCGTTGTACTGCTCAGCCAAGACATAACACTACAGCTCAATACTAACCACATGCACCAGTAATTACTTCCTCCAAACCATCAGTGTGTCTTGTGACTGCAGGCAGGAAAAGGACCCAAGTGCAAACTCACAGAAATGGAACTTACCCCTGTGATTCCCTTTGTGTCACATTTGATACAGGAGCTTCTGAAACCTCCGTCTCTCTCAATTTAGAAAACAGTTTTAGAATATTGTCAGGAAGTAGGTTGTTTATTGCTTTATACATAATTTGTGCCGTGAAAAAATGAACCAGATCTGTGAATTTTAGTGTTTTTGATTTTAAGAACAGTGGATTTGTATGATCTCTGTAACTGGTGTTATGGATTATCCTCATGGCCCTTTTTTGTAATATAAAGATTGATGATAGCGAACATTTGTTGCCCCAAACCTCTGCACAGCAATGCAAATACGGTGCGATCGGTGAACAGTAGAGACTGTGGAGTGATCTGTGGCCCAGAGTGGTTTTTACTTTACTCAAAATTTAAATACTGCTTGAAATGCTGTTCTTTAAATTATTTATATGAGACTTAATTTATCATCTATTATCACACCAAGAAACTTTTGTTCAAGAACTCTTTCAGTTTCCACACCATCTACATGAATCTGCACTTGTGTGTTTCCCAAATAAGGCGATTTTAGTTTTACTTAGATTTGTTTGTTTGTTACTCGTGTCCAGCAGCTCCTTTAGATTCCCCCCAAAACAAAAAATATTTGTGTCGTCTGCAAATAATACTAATTTTAATATATCAGATACCTTACAAATATAATTTATATAAACAGTAAATCATTTAATACCCAGTACAGAGCCTTGTGGAACACCACATGCAAAATCCAAGCATGAGGAGAAATATTCACCCAGCTTCTGTTTCCTGTCACTAATTTGTCACCCAGTGCATTACAACCCGCCTGACCCCGTACCGTTCCAGGTTATTAATTAATATGTGATGATTGATGTGGGGAATGAGGACCCAAATGCAGGACTCTTGCAATGAAGCAGTGTCTTTATTTACAGTGTAAATAAAGTTAAACCACAACAATAAATCCCCGTGCGCTGTCTGACTCCTGTGCAGTGTTTTCTCCCAGTGTCTGTGCTCCAAAACTCTGCTTCCCAGTATTGTCCCAGGTTCTTTTATTCTTCAGGCCGGACAGAGAAGACGCAGAGTGAGAGTGGCCAGAGTATTTATAATCATTTTATTCAATCATTACCTTCCAGAAGGGAGATGTGCACGGTGCTAAGCATCTGCAGATCTGAAGCATTACAGGCCAGATGTGTATAATATAGTCTGCTCCCTCCTCCCCTACCAAACCGTCACTTTATCAATTTTAATTCAACATGTCCGCTACGTAGCTGCAAAAACATCTGCACAACTACACTCGTGTCTAGTTTTTACAACCCAAAGGTCATTTCCTGTTGTTCTCTTTTAGCAGGACAAACGTGGGCGATGGTCTCTGCAACTCTGCACAAAGCTTCCTGTTCTGCACAGTTTTCAGTCTTGCTAAACAATCTAATGACCTTTATAACTGAAAGGTGGCCTTTAATATACTGGTCTGTTATTAAATGCATAAAACAAAATGCACAGCAAATAAGCGCTAGAAAACGTATTTTCCTAACACTAGTGTCCGTGCTCGCTGCCCTCTCGTCTCCACACTCCCGCAGGAAGAACAGAGACAGACGTTAATACTCCCCCCCCCCCATACACACACACACACACACACACACACACACACACACACACACACACACACACACACACATGATTTTTACTGTTGGACTTGTCAGCAGCTTTTGACACGGTTGACCACGACATCCTGTTATCACGGCTAGAATCGCATGCTGGCCTAAAAGGATCTGCCCTTCAGTGGTTTCGCTCCTACTTGACAGAAAGGTTCTTTTATGTCAATATGGGCCCCCACAACTCCAAAATAGCCCCTCTTAAATACGGTGTACCTCAAGGCTCTATTTTGGGTCCCGCCCTCTTCGCACTCTATTTGCTGCCATTGGGCTCCATCTTCTCGCGGTACAGCATTTCATTTCATTGCTTTGCGGATGATCTACAGATTTATCTACCTTTAAAATCAGGATCAGATCAACCGCAGCTCTTATTACGCTGCCTTGACGACGTTAAACAGTGGTTATCATTAAATTTTTTACAGCTAAACGAAAACAAAACTGAGGTTGTCATTTTTGGCAATTTCAATCATATCGACAGCACGTTGGGTACCCTCTCCTCGTATTGTAAAACACATGTAAAAAACCTCGGAGTTTACATTGATGGTTCTTTTAAATTGAATAAGCAGGTGAGTGCAGTAGTTCAGTCCTGTTTTTTTCAGCTAAGACAGCTAGCCAGGATAAAGCCATACCTTCCGGCTGACGTCTTCGAGCGTATCATCCACCTTTTTCTTACTTGCAGATTGGACTACTGCAATTCATTGTATTATGGCCTAGATCATGCCACCATCCATCGCCTTCAGATGGTTCAAAATGCTGCTGCTCGCCTGCTAACCGGTACCAAACAGAGAGAGCATATAACCCCAATTTTAGCCTCTTTACACTGGCTCCCTGTCCCCTACAGGATCCAATTTAAACTCTTACTTTTTGTTTTTAAGTCACTCAACGCCCGAGCCCCCCCCTACTTGTCAGAGCTCCTCTCTGCCTATGCTCCAGGAAAACCCACGAGATCTAGTTCAAAACTATTGTTGTCCATTCCACGGACTAACCTCAAATCTCGTGGTGATAGATCCTTCTCTGTGGCAGGTCCCAGACTTTGGAATAGTCTCCCCTTTAATATTAGATCTGCTCAAACTCTTGAGCAATTTAAATCTTTACTAAAGACACACTTTTACGCTCTGGCTTTTAACACATTATGACCCAAGCATTTTGGATTTATCTGAATTAGTTAGTATTGTTTCAATTCTTCTATTCTATTGTTTCTATTGTTATTATTGTATTACACTGTAGTTTTTAATTTTATTGTTATTGTTAAGCACTTTGTGCAGCATCGGCTGTTGGAAATGTGCTATATAAATAAATCTGACCTTGACCTTGACCTTGACACACACACACATTAAGGATTGTACATTAACATAAAACTTGTCGGAACCACACTGAGTCTCACCGGAGAAACACACACATGGAGAGAGAGAGTGCACAGTATGCAAACAGCCATCATAATTCATCATACAATGAGAACAGGACAAATCAACAACTGACAATGACTGATTAATATTAAAACCTGTAACATAATGTTTGCAGTTTAGTCTGTTACTGTTGCTATTTTTACCATTTCTTCTTGGAGCAACTGTAACACATAATTTCGTTAGGGATTAATAAAGTATTCTGATTGTTTCAGGATGAGCTGCCATCATCCAATCGCACATCTGCTTACCTGCATCTTTTGTTTCTCCTCCTCTTCTTTTCTCTTTTTTCTAAACTGAGCACCTGATGGCTTTGAACTTTTCTTGTCCATCTTCCATTGGTTTTAATTTTGCACTCCAGTATGAACACCCATCCTGAGGGAAGTGGGGACTGGATGTCACATGGCTAAAACCCCAGAGGTTTGTGGTCTGTTTCAATGTGGAATGTTTTCCCAATTAGGAACTCTGCAAACCTCTCACAGGCCCAAGTTGAAGTGAGGGCCTCTTTCTCAATGTGAGCATATCGCTGCTCTGTTGCGCTGAGAGCTCTTGAAGTGTATGCTACTGGTTTCCACCCTAAATCGGCGTGCCGCTGGAGAAGCACTGCTCCCAAGCCATACGAAGATGAGTCAGCTGATACGCACGTTTCAGCACTTGGATCATACAGAGCAAGCCCTGGGGGTGTTGTCCGAGGCCGAGAGGGCAGTCAGGACCATCAAAAGTCTTCTTAAAAAGTCTGGTGATCCCTATCTCGCCCTTATGGCATACCGGGCCACTCCATTGGCTACAGCCCGACTGAGCTTCTCATGGGTAGGAGGATAAGGACAACTATTCCTGTCATCCCATCACAGCTAAATCCAAGAGGTACGGACACAGACAAGCTCAAAGCTACAAACGTACAGACAAAAACAAAGACAAAACTACAACCGCAGACACAGAGCACATGACATGCTACAGCGCAATCCTGGAGACAAAGTGTGGGTCTCAGACACGGATACTAGAGGGACAGTCGTGTCCATGGCAGGCTCACCGAGGTCCTACATCGTAGAGACAGCAAAGGGCACGCTGAGAAGAAACCGTTACCATCTTACACGGACACCTGGGGCACTGGAGATTTCTGTCGATCCACCAGAGGCTTCACCTGAGAACTCTGTTCCAGCTGCACAGAGTGTGTCGGTTCCAGACACTATCTCACAGGAGGCCAGCCAGCAGACTCCTGAAGCTGGGAGAAAGATCCCACCCAGGTCTAGGAGGCCTCCAGCATATCTAAAAGACTATGTTTGCTCATAGGGCTAGGAAGTGAGTGAGCAATGGGGCAGAATAATCCCCACACTCAGGCAGAGGGCTGGGTAGTCGACCCCATCCCTCATAGAGACAATGAGAAATAAAGCAAATGGTTGCACTGTTTAAACATGTTGTTTGTAGCTGCACCGAATAGTTCAGAAATGTGCACTTATGCTTAGTGTTCAGAGTTGTATACTTTGAGAGTTTATTTTTGGACATTCTGAGAAGTCTGGGTTGAAACCAGACGAGTTCAGTAAACAAGCTGTTACCAGATAAAGCATAAGGCAGTAGTATACTTTAAAGTGTGCGGGTCTAATCTGTTGTCTTGGTTATATCCCAGCATCACATCCTGTTTAGTAGGGGGGATGTAGCATCAGGTAAATGCTAAGCGGTAGGAACGTTTCTGCTGGGTTGTTGTGGGGGGCACTCATAATAAAGGACACTCATTGGAGTAATGGCGCGTCTCGTGTCTGTGAGTTATGCCTCCAGTCAAATAACATCCATAACCTCAAATAACGGAACAATTAGGACACAAGGATCTTTGAGTTTGGACTGATCAGCATGTTCTGTTTTTCAAACATGCTGAAGAGGTTCAAAAACTAACAGTGAGATTAACACAATCTCATCATGTTGCTTCCATGTGCTGCACACTTGTTTTCCGTCAGTTTTCTTAGTGTCACAAAATAAAACCATAAATACTCCTATTAAATTGTTCATGTTTGTGAACACTTGCTACTATATTGAGAATGTGTTTTGTCTTACGCAGTGATCCAGGTAACGATCTACACCGCAGGCTGCAGAAGCTGCAGAGTCGTTTCACCTGGGATCTGAAGAAGGAAGACTTGGAGTTGGACGACCTTAGCAAGCAGCTGCAGCATGATATAGACCTGCAACTGGGGCAGCGGGGCGCCCTGGCCCACTCCTACAGGTTCCTGTCTTATGTGAGGTAAGCAGTGCAGAACATTGAACAGGAACCCTCAGCTAAAAGCCTTTGTTTGTGGGACATTCAAAGATAAAATCATCATAATTGGGTACAAAATAGCAACAAAGATGGAAAACAACAAGATTCAACAGTGCAAGCAGGCGTTGCTTCTGTGAAGCTGGCTTTTTACATGCACATTATTGCCAAAAATATTCACTCACCCATCCAATCACTGAATTCAGATGTTCGATTCACTTTCATGTCCACAGGTGTTGTCATGGTCCTGGGTCTTTTGACCCAGCGTTTTAAGTTTGAGTTTATTTTGTTCATTAGGTTATCTAAGTTCATTTGGTTATTAGACTCCTTGTGTTTTCTTCCCCTGTATTTAAGCTTCCCCTCACCCTTCGTGTTTCATGCTGAGTGTCTTATGTTATCAAGTTTGTATTATTATGCCTAAGTGTTTCTAGTTATTATTTTCCCCTCGTGTTTCCAACCATGTTAAATCTCCCCTGCTCTTCATGCGTTTCATGTCTGTGTCTTACGTTGTCAAGTTCGGGTTGTCATGTCTATGTCTCATTATGTTTCCTGTTTTATTGTGTAGAGGTCTGGTGTTCTGTGTTCATCATGTTCAGTTTTACTCTCCCACTGTGACGTCATTATGTTCATGTGTGCCAGCTGTTTCCTCATGTGTCTCCACTTCCCCTAATCACCTCCTGTGTATTTAAGTCCTCTGTTTTCAGTGTGTGATTGTTCAGGTCGTCTGTTGTCCACGCCATGTTTCCTATGCCATGCTTCCAAGTTTCTTGTCTAGGTTTTTCTTATTGCTTGTTTAGATTTCCCAGTTTAGGTTTGTGTTAATTTTGCTTCAGTTTGCCTTGCCCTTTGTTTGTACCTTTTTTTCCAGCCATATTAAACGGCTCGCTTTTTGTTAACATTCAAGTTTTGTTCCCTGTTCCTTGGAGTCTGCATTTTGGGTCCTTTTTCAATTCATACAGTCTGCCCTCGCCAGACTGTGACAGGTGTAGAAAATCAGCACCTAGGTCGCTCCCAGGAGCTCAGTGAATTTCCAGCTTTTAACCGTGATAGGATGTCACCTGTCCAGTCATAAACGTTCCTCTTTATCCGACTGTTAGTGGAATTAGAACAAGGTGGAGGAGATTGGGAGGAAGTGAAGCGGGGTCAGTGAGGATCATAGTGCAGAGTCAATCGCTGCACACCTCCAAACGTCAACATTGCGTACAGAGCTTTAGGAAATATGTTTCCATGGCGAACAGCTGCATGCAAGCCTTACATCACCAAGCATCGATGCGTGAAGCACGCTGAGCTCTAGAGACGTGTTGTCTGGAGCGACCAATCACGCTTCTCCGATGGAGGAGTCTGGGTTTGGTGGTTGCTAGGACAACAGCACAGTGTGACCTCACAAAGGTGCTTCTGAAAGAATGATCAAAAATTCCCATAAACACTCACAAGCCGGTGGAAGTCCTTCCCAGAAACGCTGAAGCTGGTGGGCTGACATCGTATTAAACCCCTTGGATCACGAGTGGGAAGTTCATGTGTGGGTGAAGTCAGGCGAGCAATTACTCTTAATAATATAATGTCTCTGCGCCGCAAAGTTTCATGGCTTTACAGGTACAAAGACGTGTCAAAACCCTGAAGACGCTGGAGCACTGCGAGTTATTCCTGTTTGTTGTCCATCCTCAGGTATCTTCAGGGTAAACCAGAGGAGGCGCTGTCGCTACTCACTGAGTCAGAGGAGAAGACGAGGGAGTGTTACGGACAGGAGAGCGAGCTGCGGCTCATTGTGACGTACGGAGACCTGGCTTGGCTGAAATACCACACCGAAGACTACGTACAGTCCCAGACTTACTGTCAGAGAGTCGAGGATATACTGGCATGTATACACCCTCAGAAACACGACTGGTTTAACCTGTTTCTAAACACGTTTTTAACACCCACCCATAAACGCTGTTATGGATCTAGAGGCGCTGACTATAATAAAAACCTTTACATCTAAAGAACCCCTGCCTGTAGCCTTCATGGCTGTTATAATATCCAGACACTGATATGTTCATAAAGACTGTCACCGAAACACAAACTTCACCTCTCTTACAAACATTGTACGCACAGCTTGCGCTGCCACTGAACGAAAACACGTTCGAAGGATTTGATTTTGGTTCAAAACTTATCATAGTCAGCTGTGGAGTGGACGATCACTGAACACATGTTCAAAACATCATTTCATCATTTCTGGAGCGTCAGGGTATCCATGAACAGCTGCTCCAGATGTTTCTGCTCCAGAAACTGAATGAAAATATTTTTAATGTTAATTTCATTTTTTACATGACATTTTGCATATTAATGATCATAAACTGACCTCGCAGCCCAAAGTTCGTCAACGGTTTCAGTCATTATGTCCTGTTTATAAGGTTGAAGCTTGCTGTCAGCTGAGGCTGAAGAAGTCACCTGATGATGATGAAACATTTCTCCCACTGAAAACGTCCAGATGAACAGAATTAACTTTTCTGGGCTTTAACTTTAATCTCGGTCAAACCGATTTACTCAGAAGCAAAAACAAAGAAGAAAACAAAAGACAACAAAAAAGCTGAAATAAACACAAAGATTTAGAAATCATCAAAATGAAAACAATGTGCTGGGAGTCAGGCGTTCTCACTGGCTCTAGTAAGCCTCAGCCTCCGGTCACCTGACAGTTGGTGCTCCATCAAGCAAAAAGGTGATGTGTTGATAAATGCAGCATGTTTACAAATCGACTGTTTATTCTGTGTCACAGAAACAGTCATATTTCAAACGTTACTCGCTGCTCTTCTCCGCTGCCGCTAAGTTTTGGACAAAATGCATTCTGGGATATTTGGCTGAGCCAGGCCCACACAAGTCACAACGTTGCCTGCTCGAGGGAATGGGCGGAGCGGGAATACATCGAGGCGCTTTGAGCGTACTTGACTTTGATGTTTGAACTGGAACAGTACAGCCACTGATGAGGTTTCACAACTCCACGAGAACACATATTGTGAAAGGGCCCTGGCTTTGCATAAACACTGGAAATCAGCCAAGACTGACAACACCTAAACCTCCATGTTAGTTTAATATAAAGAGAAATGTGACAGCTCCATGTTAGACCTGTTACTGGACCACAGAGTGTGCAGGTTACCTGAGGTGTTTCTACAGGATCTAAACCTGCGATCACTCACTTACACGAAGACCCTGTTATAGCGCACACTGCCAAACAAAACAAACAAGTTCAGAAGTGTTGCACGATTCCTTTCTGGACCATGTGTATGGATATCAGACCATCTTTTCAGTTTAGCAACCAAACACTTCAGGATATTTCTGTGACAACTATAACTTTTGAAACATAAACTGCATATAACGAATGAGACAAACTAGACTAGTTTGTGCATTTGTGGCTTCTCGGCTGAAAAGTTGATAAATGTTCAGACACTGTCAAAGAATTAGCTGCAATCAAATCTATTTCTGTTAAATATACTGTGACTCTGCAGGTGAACCATCCGCCTGATCCTTCCACTGACCTCCATCCAGAAGTGTACGGGGAGAAGGGCTGGACCTTTCTTAAGTTCTCCAGTTCTTACTATACCAAAGCTGAAGACTGCTTCTGCAAAGCTTTGAAGCTGCAGCCTGATGACTGGGAGTGGAACAATGGCTATGCTATCGTCCTCTATCGCACAGAACAGGTACAATCTATCAGCCAATCAGCCTTTCGGTTTAGCATATAAGCAGTTATCCTGCTGAAGCAGACAGTCCATACGATTCTCCTGTATTAACCATTGTAGTCATTAACTTTGCAGTCGTGTTGTTGTTGATTCTTTGAGAGGTAACACCCATTAAATAAATTACATCCAGCAAACTTATGGAGCTCTTATCTGCAGAATGTTAATGATTGGTATCCCGAGGAATCACCAGCCACTGAACAGCTTCGTCGAGCCCTGGAAATAAATCCGGATGATGGCGTTTTGATGTCCATGCTGGCTCTGAAGCTGGTCCACGACACGAACAAACACACAGAGGCTAAAGGTTTGGTGAAGAAGGCCCTGGAAGTCGGACAGGACAACACTCAAGTCACCCGCTACGTAGCAAAATATCTCCGCAACCAGGTAAAACATCTGTAGCTTATAGGAAAAACATACTGGTCTTGATGGCGAATCAAGGGACTCGAGATAAAATATTGGTTTTATGCTTCTAACGTCTCGTCTCTCCAACGTTACCGTGACTCGTCCCTGTTCTAGGATCAGGTGGATGAGTCTATCGATCTGCTGAAGAGTATGCTGGAGAAGAAAAGCCAGTCATCTTTCATTCATCACCAGCTTGCTCTGTGTTATGAGAAGAAGAAGAATAAGCTGCTTGGGAAAAGAGTCCGACCAGAGTCAGGTACTGCACTGTACTCTGTTTATACTCTCATCAGCAGGTAGGACCTGGTATAAAGTTCTTCCAGTCGGGTAAGTATTTGGACAGAGATACGATCTTTATTATTGTGCCTCTGCACACCACAGCAGGTCTCAAATAAAGCAATCAACATTTCAATTCAATTCAATTCAATTTTATTTATATAGCGCCAAATCACAACATAAGTCGCCTCAAGGCGCTTCATAGATACAGAGTAAAACCCAACAATCATATGACCCCCTATGAGCACTTTGGCGACAGTGGGAAGGAAAAACTCCCTTTTAACAGGAAGAAACCTCCGGCAGAACCAGGCTCAGGGAGGGGCGGGGCCATCTGCTGTGATTGGTTGGGGTGAGAGAAGGAAGACAGGATAAAGACATGCTGTGGAAGAGAGACAGAGGTTAATAACAGATATGATTCAGTGCAGAGAGGTCTGTTAACACATAGTGAGCGAGAAAGGTGACTGGAAAGGAAAAACTCAATGCGTCATGGGAATCCCCCGGCAGTCTACGTCTATTGCAACATGTGAATACATTTTCAGGTTTAATCCAGTCTTTAAGTCTGACATCATTAGCTGTTTCTGGGCCCAAACTATGCTTCAGGACACTGCGGCTTCACTAAGTTACGAACGGTCTAAATTCTTTCATCTTTAATAAAATGTGCTGCTGCTTTACCAGGTGTAACAATTAAGTTTAACATCCAGGCATCCATGAAAACAGGATTTATGAAGTTTAACGGAGTTAGAAGTTAGCAGGAAGTTAGCTCGCTAGTGTCCCGAATTCTCTGATGTTGTGCTGAGAACAAACAACCAAGACTCAGAGCAGGTCCAGTCAATCGCTGCTGCGAAGATATCCTCCAAAACCATGTTCAAACCTCGAAAACGGAAAGATGGCGTTAAGTTACAAAGAGAAGGTGGGAACACTCACCGCTGTTGTGTCATAAAAAAGTCTAACGATCAACTTTGACGTTTAAAGTGTTTCAATCGATCAGTTGTTTACATCACTCAGCACAAGCAGAACTGCATCACTGCAGAGAAGACACATCGTCCACATGCAGAAGCACATCTCTGTATAGTGACTGGTCTCATGATCTAAACAGGCCAATGTTCAGCATTCAAACTACAGGTGAAGAATAGTCAAACCAGATGTTTCCCGTTATGTCGAGATCAGCTCGTCAAGTACACACCTACACAGCATGTTAACAAACCCTGAAAAAAGCCACACAAAAATGAATGATTGTAAGGGTTTCTATACATTAGTATGTACGAAGGGTATGTTGTGACTTAGCTTAAAAATTACAGCGGTCCCTCGCTTCAGCCACTGCACAGAGACCTGCCATCTTCAGAAGTTTTCTGATGACTCTGCGGTGGTTGGATGCATCAGCAGGGATGATGAGACAGAGTACCGGGCTGTGGTCGACTCCTTTGTCACGTGGTGTGAGCAGAATCATCTGCAGCTCAACGTGGCAAAGACCAAGGAACTGATCGTGGACTTCAGGAAGACCAGGAAACACTTGACCCCTGTTTCAATCCAGGGGGTCAGTGTTGACATTGTGGAGGACTATAAATACCTTGGAGTACACATTGACAATAAACTGGACTGGGCTAAAAACACCACAGCACTTTACAGGAAGGGCCAGAGTCGTCTCTATTTTTTGAGGCGACTGAGGTCCTTCAACATCTGCCAGAAAATGCTGAGGATTTTCTATGAGTCTGTGGTGGCCAGTGCGATCCTCTATGCTGTTGCATGCTGGGGGAGCAGGCTGAGGGTCGCAGATGCCAACAGACTTAATAAACTGATCCGTAAGGCCAACAATGTTGTGGGGATGGAGCTGGACTCCCTCAAGATGGTGTCGGAGAGGCGGATGCTGTCCAAGATAAAGACAATGTTGGATAACACCTCCCACCCACTCCATGACATGTTGGTCAGTCACAGGAGCTCGTTCAGTGAGAGACTGAGATTACCGAAAAGCACCACTGAACGACACAGGAAATCATTCCTGCCTGTGGCCATCTCCCTGTACAACGCATCCACTTAACACACTGTTTGCTGCTACAACTACACATGTTTCTTTTCCAAATATTTATTTATGAGTGACTTATGTATGTATGTATGTATATTTATGTATATATTGTACTATTCTTAGTTAGCGTATTGTCTGTCTTGTCTTAATGTTGGTTTAAAATGGAGCACTGTAACAAAAAATAATTTCCCCCAGGGATCAATAAAGTATTCTGATTCTGATTATAACACGGTTCACCTTTCACCTCGCTGTTTCGCAGATTTTTTAGTGCAAGTTTGCTGCTTTTTTTTTTTTTTTTACGTCACATTGTGTCCTGCGTCCTGATCGCTGCAGACGATCTCCTCCGTCTCTCCTGTACAGCACAGAATCGCTGCATCGATGCTGGCAGTGTGACTCTGAAGTGCAGTGCTGTATGTCCACGATGTCCACCAAACGTTTTGCACCGTCAAAAATAAAATCGGCTCCTTGATTTCACCTCTCGCTGGTTATTTTTAGAACATAACACCCGCGATAAACGAGGGACAGCTGAGAAATATAACATTTGAATCCTTTTCTCTTTTGCTCTGAGGCGCGGGGGGAAAATATCGACAAGTCGATGAACATCATTTACAGATATATTGGGTAAATGCCCGAGACATCTATAGAAATGTAAATCGCCGCTTGATTCATTCATTTGCTTGTTTTGGACCGTAAACCAGGCGCGAATAGGACACCAGAAACAAAGCTCCCCACAGGAGTTTCCGCACCGGAAGTAACATATGCTAACGTGCACATAGTCTATTATGGTTAGTAACAGTTAAATGCAACTCCTTTTTTGGTAATCTTCTATAACACTTAGAAAGGTGTCTCAATTGCCTTTCACCTCAGCTGCTTCCTGTTGTTCTCGTTAGGGGGTCCATGATCGTATATACCACATCCTGAGTACATCCTGTTATAACCGTCGCTGTGCAGGGCAGTTACAAGCGAAACACTTCTAAGGCTCTATGCTGTGTATGTTCATTAGCTTCTGGATTAATATGTCACTAATTAAAGCACTACCACCTAATATATTTCCCACACTAGTTTCCACCTAAACATGATATAGCATGTTCTGACTGAGAGATTTCTGACAAATTCAAACGTACAGCTCTATCACTTCCAACATGGTATAATAGCTGGTATATAATGATGTGCTACGTGATCGCTAGCGACACAGCTATGTTAGCATAAACAGTGAAGCTGGAGGATGAACGCCAACTTTTTTCCACTCGATAAAAGTTAACGTGAGGGTTCCCGATGGTTAGAGACAAATGCAGTCGCATGGCAGGATGCTGTAAACGGACCAAACTTCAGTCAGGAGAACAACTGAGATAATCCATCCATAATACGAGGTTAGTCATTCATATACTGCTGCTGGGCTGGAGTTACATCGTAAGGGTTTAAAATGAACAGCGGTAATAAAAACAGAGAGAGGCCAACAGCGATCACTGACTGATTTTAGGGGCTTGTTCGGATTAAATAGAACAAGATACAAAACATTAAAACATGTTAAAAACACAACAGCCTTAAACACAGAGGAGTTTGGACCGGAGCAGTGTTCATACGTCATCACTCAAAGACTGGACACAAGGGCGTGTTTAATATTTCAGTCAGTAACACCTGCTTTTATCCAATAGAGGTGCAGCATTGGACACGTCTTTGTATTCAGCATCTGGAGGAATCAGTGAGGCTCAAGAAGGGTTTCAATGCTGCAAAAGCTCTGCTGGCTCTGCAGTACGCACAGAACTTTGAAAGGAGGAGGTATGTTTACCTGTCAGTTTGTTTCCAATGAAATATTCTCAGTGTTGGTTTTATGTTTATTTAAAAAAGCTGGTAGTAATGACACAGGTAGAAGAACGGTTGGACTAAACCTGACCAACGTGATCACTTATGGAATAAAACAGTGTTGAATCATATTACCAAAGCTGGAAACAAGTGTGTGAAGGAAACTTTGACCCCTGTGGTCACACCAACATTATGTCAGATTGGACAGTTTTACTCGACTGTATTGATGTTTCTACAGACTGTCATCAGATGGACTGTTGATTCCAAAAACATTTGATGCATTGATTCTTTTTGTGTCTAAGCTTTGTGTTTGTTGCTTCAGAGCTCAGCAGATGTTTGATGATGTGCTGCAGACATTAGAGGATGAACCTCCAGGCATCCGTCAGTACATCTACCGGTATTATGCAGAGTTCTGCTACTATCACACCCCTCAGAAAGACCTCGGACTCACCTATTACAAAAAGGTATGGATCGTCCAAAACTGCATTCAGACTGCAGGTGTGCATGCCAGGTGCATACGCCAGGTGCAACCAGTATTAGCGAACGGGCCTCTGAGGCAGACGGACATTTGGAAAGTCGAGCTGTGGACAGTTAACCGTCTGCTAACGTGTCCTGTGCTGCATCCAACAGGCTCTGGAGTTATGCATCAACACATCACATTGGAAGCACTGTGTGAAGGTTGGCCAGCTTCTCACTCTGCTTTATGCAAAACTAATGCAAACTCAACCTCATCTTAGTAAACAGGAAGTAACCTTCAGGTATTCTTTTGCAGAAACTGACGACGATAGCTGAGGGACGCCTCAAAAAGAATCGCAGCGACGCCGCGTCCTATGGCATCCTGGGAGCAGTGGCCAGAGCTGAGGGCAATCGGAGCAGGGCTGTGAGAAATTATGAGCGCGCTCTGGAATTAGACGCCAACAACGACGAGTATCTGTCAGCCTTGTGCGAGCTGCGCCTGGATCTGACCGCACACAGGGAAGAGAAAGACCGCCCGGAGGAGAAGCTTCCAGAGGTCGTGTGAAAAAGTTTGTACCAGGAAGGCCACCGTTTGAACGAGGTTCCAGAACCACAGCTCAGAAATGCTCGGCTACGTCACATCACACCTGGGAACCGCTACATCGATCACTACGGCCGACTCCTTCTGTTTGTCTACCACCACTATGTCCGGTTGGTTAGCCACCACCTGTTTGTCCGTCTGTATCTGCAAGTCCCACAGGAGCTTAGCTCGGTCATTCTCCACCACCTCCCATGTTGACCTCGGGGCTTCCAGATGTTTCTGTATACTATGCTGGCCACTTGGCTATGGCGTTCCATGTATGCCCTGCATGCTAGCATCTTGTCTCTGGGTCATCTTTACACAGCCTGCACCTGGGGTCTTACCTGGTGTGGCAGACCCCAGCCTCTAAAAAAATAAAAGCAGCTTAAATGTTAAAGAAGAGTTTTTCTGGTCTTTATTTTTAATATCTGACATTTAAACAGCACAGTCATGGCACTCAAACTGGGCACTCCGCATCGACTCACCGGGTTGCCCAACATCACAACTCTTCACATCAACATGATGAAAACAGTCCAACTCCACCCTGAAGACACTTTGGGCTTTTATTTTGAAGGTCTGCCTATCAGGTTGCAGCTGTACTTCCTCTCCTGATGGCCATAAAATGTTGTTTTATTTTATGTGTGTGTGTGTCAGTGCTGGGTGGTTTTGTGTGTGTGCGCTGCAGTAAAGTCCAGCTGTGTGTCCTCGGCGGCGGTCAGGGCGCACTCGAGTCTTCTCTGCAACTCGGCGTCAAGCAGCATCGCTCCGACCACAAAATGATCCTGACACAAAGCAAAGCGATAGTCGGTCATCATGACTCACTAAACTTTAAAATATTTTAGTTTGACTTTCAAACCTTCTTCTTGAGGCTTGGTGATGCTACAGGGGGGTTAAAGGTCATATCTTTGATGCTGTAGTCGTCAAACAGCTCCACAGATGACCTGCAGGGGGCAACGTTCACACTTCAGAAAAATGAAACTTTTAAAGGAGCAGTACACCGTTTTCACTGATCCTCACACAGGCCAAGCTTTCTGATTAAACACAGGTGATGTGTGTGTGTACCTGCGACTCAGCTCCGCACTGAGCGCCGCCGAGCCTTCAGAGGGAGCGCCCTGACTCAGGTGGACAGCAAACCGCCGCACGACCGGGTGGTAATGTCTCTGAAAGAGCACAAACACCGCGCAGCTACATTCAGAAACACGTGGGGCCATGTGTGCACCTGCATACCTGTGTGTGTGTGTCTGCAGTGTGTGTGTACCTGCAGTGTGTGTAGCTCCCACAGTGCTGTGTTCTGAGCGTTGCAGTGTTCAGGTTCGTCGAGCTCCGGCAGGTAGAACCCACTGCCCTGAATCTCGTTGTCCAGCAGGAAGTCACACTTTGGGAAGGACTGAGACACACACACACACGTCAAACTTCTACCTGTACAACTACTTGAATTACTGAGCAGCTGTTAGGTAACCACACCTCTTTTCAAGTGACTGAATCAGACTTTTATATAGCAACAAATCACGACAGTCACGTCGAGGTGCTTCATGCTGTAATGTAAAGAGTGTAGGAGCGTCCACTAACACAGAGAAAACCCCTGAAATCACGATCGATGAGTAAGCACTCTGCCGACAGTGGGACCGGGCGGGGAGGAGTTCTGCTCAGGGAGGGTTGGCGGTTGGGGACGAGGGGACGAAGACAGGATGTCAACACACACGTTCAGACTCACATGCATCGTGGCTCGGTTGGCGGCAAGAATTCCCACGCTGGCGTTGGGCATTACGTGCAGACTGATCGTGCTCAGCCTTTTGACAAACGCCATCGCCCTCTGTAGGGTCACCTGCTTCCTGCGGCGGGTCAGCATTGCGTCCAGACACCGCAGTACAATGATGGCGTCATCGTTGGGCGCCCCTGAGGGATTCAAAGCGTGGCTGTTAAAACAATCATGTGACGTGTGACGTCATACTGCCGGTTCAAAGTGAGGCTAACTGACCTGCGTGGAGCCTGGGCAGCAGTTTATATAACTGAGAGTAAAAGTTGAGCGGGTCGATGTTCAGGACGTCACCTGATACACAAACAAACTTTATTGATCCAGGAAACTCAACAGGAAGTGACATCATGTGCAGGAAACACACCTGACTTTTCAAAGAGTTTTTAAAAATAATTTATTGGTCTATCTCAGTGAGAATAAACTGTAGCCAGTGCTATTGCTGAGCAGTGCTGCACATGTGCCTCTGTGAGCCTAACACGAACACATACGTTTGTCTATGTCACTGGGAGGGGACCCTTACATATTCCCAGGACTACAATCCAAGTCTGAACCTTTAAAACAACTCGTTATTGCAGCTTATTTAAATAAACATCCACAAATGTCTCGACATTGATACACAAAGAAGGTCCTGACTTCTTGTGATCATATAACAAAAATATTTAAAATGGCCTCAAAGGTCTTCATCAGACTAAGGTCTTCACAAGTCAGATATACGAGCACACACACAGAGTCTGACCTTGTCCTGACAGGATGGTGAAGACGGTCTGGATGCAGTGCAGCGTCTCCTTATTGGACAAATCCTGCAGGTATAAATAAAGAAACAAAAATAAATAAAGAACTATTTGTGACACCAAACTAGCAGGTGACTCTGCAGGGGGCGGGGTCAAATATGAACACTCACTCCTGCATGGATGAGGTCCTGCAGCACGTTGAGCAGGTCATCAAAGAACTCCAGGTTGATGAGGTGAGCAAAACTGACAGGAAATGACATCATATTCAGCACTATAGTAGTACTAAAGATTGTGTGTGTGTGTGTGTGTGTGTGTGTGTGTGTGCGCGCACTTGGCGAGCCCCTCCAGAACTGCAGGGAGAAGAACTGATTTCTGAGCCTTCTTCAAAATCCTGAAGTAAATGAGGAAGACGATGTTCAGCGTCTCTGTGTGCTGGAGAGGAAGAGCAGAGGGGTGAGGAGGAGGAGGAGGAGGAGTGTCCTTCCTCTCACCGTACACGCTCGTGACCTTTCAACTCACCAGCTTGATCTTCTTGTCTTTGCTCTCTGAGGCTTCGGCTTCCAGCAGCTCCTTCTCCAGCTTCTCCTCAGCCTTCTTCCACTACACACACACACACACACACGCACACACGCACACACACGCACACACACACACACACACACACACACACACACACAGGTTGGTGTCTCTCACTGCCCCCTGCTGGACGGACTGAGAAATCCCTGAGCATCAGCTCATCACAGAGGAAGTTGTTAATGCTTCTTATATTAATGCTCATAGACTTCAGTGAATTCGCACGAGCATGTAGAAACATTTTATTCTGACTCACATGTTCTTCTCGTGTTTTTGTTACTTTGCTAATATTTCCTCAGGTTATTGTAAGAATTGTTTTTTATATTTTGCCCCAGTAACATTAACTTTTCATTGACACATTCTCTTATTCTCACATTATTATGTTTGGAGTTTATTTTAAATTAAAAATATCTTTTACACGTTTCGCCCATATTTGGATCCTTTGTTTACCTTGTGATCGTGAGCAGATCATCTCTTTGTGCTGATGTTTCTGGCACAAACGTTTGAATGAACACATGTTCCTGTTTCTAAAGCCTGAGTTTCTCTCACTGTTCGTCTGCTGCTGCAGCTCCAGCCCTTAAAATGAACGAGGCCTCGTTAACGGGGCTGTCGGGGGCGGAGCCGACCGCTGAAACAACCAATAAGGACTCGGTGCGAGGGTTTACCTTCCTCTGCATCCTCGACAGGTTCTTCTTCCTCTCCTTGTTGGTCATGAACTTCTTCTTTGGTGCCGCAGCCTCGATGTCCTTCTTCATCTCCACCTCTTTAATCCTCAGACTCAGCAGCGTCCGCAGCAGCTGGAGGGGGCGGAGTTAACAGCGTCTGATTAATAATTTATCAACAGTCTTCTCGGAGTGGGCGTGGCCTGGATACGTTTCGTTCGTTACCTCGGGTCGGACGTTGTAGTTCAGGCTCTTCACGAGGCCGGAGATAACTCGCACCGTGGCCAGCGAGGCCCCGCCCGCTCTGTCCTGCTGGAAGAGCTTCCTGAACGCGTCACAGCACACGCCGGACACCTGAAACACAAAGAGCACGTGAAGGCGTCGCACAATGCTGGGCTGCGCTGCGGCGCCCATGAGACTCACCTTCTTGGTGGAGTCGTTCATCAGCGGCGCCAGGACGACCACAATGTTGTTGTGGAAGTTGAAGTGAGGCAGAGCGACGAGCAGCTCGCACAGGCAGCGGACGGCGACCTCGGCCAGCCCGCCGTACGCCTGCAGCGCCACCGCCTGACTGCGCTTCTTCTTCTTCTGCTTCCAGTCTGTGGGCGGAGATGAGCGGTCAGGGCGCCGTGAGGTGTGCGGGTGTCAGTGTGTGGCTGTTGCTATGGTGACGGAGGCGTACCTTTGACAGTCTGCTCCAGGTCCTCCAGGTAGAACTTGTACTGACTCACCAAACCCTCCTCGAACTCTCGGAGCACCTGCGTCTCCTTCTTCACCTGGAAGACGGCGAGCGGCAGAAGCAGCAGGTTAAAACGTGGCGACTGTGGCGACCTGCCGCCAGGCGCTTCCTCTACAAACAAACTCACAAACGCACCTTAGCGGTCTTCTCCGCCGAGGTCAGAGGTCGGATCCTGTAGGTGGGGGCGATGTCTTTGAAGACCTCCATCAAAGAAACCATCACCAGCTTTCTGACCGTCACCGCCACGCTGGGGTCGGCCTCCATCAGCATCCCCCGCAGCTCCTTCACGCGCTTTATCTGTCACACACGACGTCACGTTAAACACACACATACACGCCACGAGCCTGATCCCAGAGCGGCGCCCGGCCTTACGCTGCCGATGGGGTCCGACACGATGGCCGATGCCAGGCCGGCGATGGTCAGCTTCCTCTCGTTAAGCTTCTGATTCCTGAGCCGCTCTCTCTGCGCCGGCGTCATCTCCTGGCAGCTCGGTGGCTCCGCCTCTGCAAGGAGGACACGTGACAGATGAGAGGACGCCTCAGCCTCGTCACGGAGGCGTTTACCCCGCCGTGCCTGCGGAGTTTAATTCTTATTCCAAAAGTTCTGATGGCTTTTCATACCTGTGTCGACATCATCAGGCTCCTCCTCCTGCTCCTCCTCCTGCTCCTCCCCCTGCTCCTGCTCCTCCGGCTGCTTCTCCACCACTGAAAGAACAGAGGGAGACGTTTCGACACAGCCGCACAGAACCAATCAGATTGATCAGGGATCAACGCAGCACGCCGTACCCCTCTCGACGCTCTGTGGGATCACGCCCGTCTTGTCTTTGATCGGCAGCAGGTGGATCACTTCCTTTTCCTCCGTCCTCGCCATCTTCCTGGGAACCTTCTCGTAGCTGCGAGCTACGTCCGATTTCCGCTTCTTCCCGCCATGCACCGGCCCGCTGGGACGCCCCGCCGCACCACACAAACGCACCTCAGTCACTGTGCATCACACCTGCTTCTGTATCTAAATATGGTTTGTGTGTGTGTGTGTTGGAGTTACCATGACGACAGGTCCCTGGTGATGAAGGACGCCTGGCGAGCCATGGCGGTCATCTGCTGCAGGTCTTCCTGCTCCATCATGTCTGTGGGTAGGCTCTCCAGAAACTCCTCCTCCTCCTCCTCCTCTGTACGAGCAGGAGCAGGGTCAGACAGTTCTGGTCTCTGATTGGTTTACAGCAGACGTTAGTAATCACGTGATCGTTTGCCGCTCACCTGGTCTCTTCCTGTACGTCTCCAGGGGGCGGGGCGTTTCGCCGACGGCGCCCTTCACCGCCTGCCTCAGCCTTTTCTGCTCCTTGCGCTGCTTCTTGGCGACGTTCTGCTGCTTCAGCTGGCGGTTCTTCAGCTTGTTCTCCAGCTTCACGCCACTCGTCTTCAGCAGGCGGCGAAACGTCGGCCGCCGCTTCTTCGAGCGAGGCTGCGGAGCGTCAGAGGAAAGAAGGAGAGGTGTTCAGCAATGATGTCACGGTCCATGGAGGCTCTGGCTTGGATCCTGTGAACACCTGACGCTGTGTGACCGACTCTAAACCGACCAATCAGAGACAAACTCAGCGTCGAGCTGCTGATTTACTGGACTCACTGTGGGCGTGGCGCTCAGACGCTCTGCCGCCTCAATACTACCTCGCACTACACAGTACTACCTCGCACTACACAGTACTACCTCCCACTACACAGTACTACCTCGCACTACACAGTACTACCTCCCACTACACAATACTACCTCGCACTACACAGTACTACCTCACACTACACAGTACTACCTCACACTACACAGTACTACCTCGCACTACACAGTACTACCTCCCACTACACAGTACTACCTCCCACTACACAGTACTACCTCCCACTACACAATACTACCTCGCACTACACAGTACTACCTCACACTACACAGTACTACCTCACACTACACAGTACTACCTCGCACTACACAGTACTACCTCCCACTACACAGTACTACCTCCCACTACACAATACTACCTCGCACTACACAGTACTACCTCGCACTACACAATACTACCTCGCACTACACAGTACTACCTCCCACTACACAATACTACCTCGCACTACACAGTACTACCTCGCACTACACAGTACTACCTCGCACTACACAGTACTACCTCCCACTACACAGTACTACCTCCCACTACACAATACTACCTCGCACTACACAGTACTACCTCGCACTACACAGTACTACCTCGCACTACACAGTACTACCTCCCACTACACAGTACTACCTCCCACTACACAATACTACCTCGCACTACACAATACTACCTCGCACTACACAGTACTACCTCCCACTACACAGTACTACCTCGCACTACACAATACTACCTCCCACTACACAGTACTACCTCCCACTACACAGTACTACCTCCCACTACACAATACTACCTCGCACTACACAATACTACCTCACACTACACAGTACTACCTCCCACTACACAGTACTACCTCGCACTACACAATACTACCTCGCACTACACAGTACTACCTCCCACTACACAATACTACCTCGCACTACACAATACTACCTCGCACTACACAGTACTACCTCGCACTACACAGTACTACCTCCCACTACACAATACTACCTCGCACTACACAATACTACCTCCCACTACACAGTACTACCTCGCACTAGGGCTGCCACAAACGATTATTTTGATAGTCGACTAGTCACCGATTATTTTTGCGATTAGTCGACTAATCAGATCATCATCCATTGGACGTAAAACTACAGCTTATTGCACCAGCAGCATCTGCTCTTATATAACTATCATTAGCTTACAGCTTGAAGTGTTTCAGGTCTGTGCTAACTAAAAATAAAGACAAGATGATAGTTTATTAGATTTTAATGAAATTTGCAGATTGTTTCGGTGACGTTTAATAAACTCCTTGCTATCTAAAATATAACAGGACACCGGAGTAAATTCTGGAGCATCTCACACTTCTGATGATCAGCTGTCTGCTTGACGTTTATTCAGCTGTGTAAAAACTTTAATCTCAGCCAAACCGATTTACTCAGGAACAAATAAAATACTAAAAAAAGCCAAACAATAACATTTTTAAGTTATCTAAGTGACTCATATATATTTAACCTGAGTAGCGAAAGACGGCGGTGGGTTTGAAAACGATTTGCCGGGAGTCCGGTGTTCTCACGGCTCTAGTTAGCCTAGCCCCCGGCTAGCTATCGAGCTAGTGGGTAACAGACGTCTCCGAAAACGTCGGAGCGCTTTTGAAAATATGTGGTGTCCTGATAAACTGAGCAGATATTTGAGGTTTACACAGCTACATTCTCGCCTGAAAATATGTTAAACGTTTATTTTGTGACCCAGAAAGAATAATAAGAGTAAAGTTAAAACTAACTAGCTGCCGCCATTGTTGGAAACTGAGCTGGGCCGCGCTATGAATTCTGGGACACAGCTTCTTCTTCTTCTTCAGGGTTTAACGGCAGCTGGCATCCTTGTACATGCAGTGCTGCCATCTTCTGTTTCAGTCCGTTATTACACTCTTAAATCCTGCTACTTATTCCTGCGTCTTTTGTGATCTTACAAAGCTTCAAACGACGCGTCGACTATTAAATCAGTCGTCGACGATTTTGATAGTCGACGTAATTGTGGCAGCCCTACCTCGCACTACACAGTACTACCTCCCACTACACAATACTACCTCGCACTACACAGTACTACCTCGCACTACACAGTACTACCTCACACTACACAGTACTACCTCACACTACACAGTACTACCTCGCACTACACAGTACTACCTCGCACTACACAGTACTACCTCACACTACACAGTACTACCTCACACTACACAGTACTACCTCGCACTACACAGTACTACCTCACACTACACAGTACTACCTCGCACTACACAGTACTACCTCGCACTACACAGTACTACCTCGCACTAGGGCTGCCACGATTAGTCGACTAGTCACGACTGATTTAATAGTCGACGCGTCGTTTGAAGCTTTGTAAGATCACAAAAGACGCAGGAATGAGTAGCAGGATTTAAGAGTGTAATAACGGACTGAAACAGAAGATGGCAGCACTGCATGTACAAGGATGCCAGCTGCCGTTAAACCCCGAAGAAGAAGAAGCTGTGTCCCAGAATTCATAGCGCAGCCCTGCTCAGTTTCCTACGGAGCCCCGCAGGGGACATGGGAGAAAAAAAAAAAATTAAGACGGACTTTTGCTAGAGCTCGCAAAAGTTTTAGCCGCATTCTTCGGAGGCCGCCAGCTCGAAGCCGACCGGGAGGTCGAGGCACGATGTGCCGGGAAAGCGGTGTTCCTCCCGGCTGTAGTAGGTCTCGACCGCCCGTTAGCTTCGAGCTAGTGGGTGTCAGATCTCCAAAAACGTCGGAGCACTTTTGCAAATATGTGATGTCTTGTAAACCGAGCAGGTATCTGACGTTTACACAACTACATTCACGCCTCAAAATATCTTAAAAGTGTATTTTGTGACCAAAAAAGAGTAATATTACAACTAAGTAGCTGCCGCCATTGTTGGAGTTTTGCGAGATCTCGCAAAAGTCCGTCTTAATTTTTTTTTTCTCCCTAATTTTTTTTTTCTCCCATGTCCCCTGTGGGGCTCCGTAGTTTCCAACAATGGCGGCAGCTAGTTAGTTTTAATATTACTCTTATTATTCTTTCTGGGTCACAAAATAAACGTTTAACATATTTTCATGGAGAATGTAGCTGTGGAAACCTCAAATATCTGCTCAGTTTATCAAGACACCACATATTTTCAAAAGCGCTCCGACGTTTTCGGAGACGTCTGTTACCCACTAGCTCGATAGCTAGCCGGGGGCTAGGCTCACTAGCGCCGTGAGAACACCGGACTCCCAGCAAATCGTTTTCAAACCCACCGCTGTCTTTCGTTACTCAGGTTAAACATGATATATGAGTCACTTAGATAACTTAAAAATGTTATTGTTTGGCTTTTTTTTGTATTGTATTTGTTCCTGAGTAAATCGGTTTGGCTGAGATTAAAGTTTTTACACAGCTGAATAAACGTCAAGCAGACAGCTGATTATCAGAAGTGTGAGATGCTCAGAATATACTCCAGTGTCCTGTTATATTTTAGATAGCAAGGAGTTCATTCAACTTCACCGAAACAATCTGCAAATTTCATTAAAATCTAATAAACTATCATCTTGTCTTTATTTTTAGTTAGCACAGACCTTAAACACTTAAAGCTGTAAGCTAATGATAGTTATATAAGAGCAGATGCTGCTGGTGCAATAAGCTGTAGTTTTACGTCCAATGGATGATGATCTGATTAGTCGACTAATCGCAAAAATAATCGGTGACTAGTCGACTATCAAAATAATCGTTTGTGGCGGCCCTACCTCGCACTACACAGTACTACCTCAGTCCCAGGTACTTAAATTTAATAATCAAAATTTTAATCATATACGTAATAATTTAAATATGAATGTTGCAAAAACTTATTTTTACTCAATGATCATCTCTCATATGGACTACTGTTTGACGTCCTGGTCACTTGCTTGTCCAACAACACTTAAAACTATTGAAAACATTTAGACGTTTAAAACTACTTGACAAAAAACCGACCTCCCACCACCACTGTCATGTGTTAAAAAACATAAATTACTGAACTTCAATAACTTAGTGAAACTTAAAACAGTGAGTTTAATATATAAAGTCTTACACTCTCTTGCTCCACCACCACTAAAGCAGTTCATTAGGCATAAAGAAAGCTCAGACAGGACCACTCGAGCTACAATCTGAGGAGACGTGTTTACACCCCACAGACGGACAGCATTTGGGCAGAACGTCCTCTCTGTCCAGGAGGCCATCTGTGGAACAGTCTTCCTCAACCCATTAGAGAATGCTTGACATTCAGTTTGTTTAAGGCAAAGGTTAAAAACTGGTTATGGACAAATCAAGTGTGTGATCATGTATGAGTTGTATAGTTTTAATGTTTTATTTGGGAACAGAATGGTGTGTATGTGTAAGTTTGGTGATGGAGTTTTTATTATGAATGAATGATGAATTTTTATGAATTATTATGTCTATTTTTTTATGCTTAAGGACAACAGATGGAAGTTAGCCTTTGGCTATAATCTGGCATGTTTACATTCATGTAATTTTTTTTTTTACATTTATGTTCATTAACATGCACTGTCCTAAATAAAATAAATAAATACTACACAGTACTACCTCATACTGCCTGGTACTACAGGACACTACATGTGCTACGTAGCTGGGTGGATGATGAGGTGTGTTTCTTTCCTGAGTGGGACACAGAGTGGCTGACTCGGGGCAGACCATCAGACACTGAGTCCTTCCACGTGACCGTTTGTGATGTTGTCAGGCGTAAAGCAGCAGCGGGCTCTGATGGAGGCGCCATCACCGTGTGTGCTCGGACCACACTCCGTTCAATGCGCCGTTATTTTGGGGCTCTGGTATCCCTCTGAACACCCGGGAGCTGTTTTAAAATGAGTCTGACTCTAAAATCGTGGGTTTTCTGTGGACTCGGGCTGTGAGGACACAGACGCTTTGAGCATGTTTGTTCTCTCAGACCAGACTCCGTTCATTAAACGGCGGATTTAAGCCTCTCACTCACCGGGCCCATGGCTGCAGGACGTTCCGGTGTCTCCGATGTGTCAGGCCGGACTACAGTCGTTCCCGCTCGGTCACTTTGGTTCGGAGTGTCGGAGTGTTTTGGTGCCGAGATGCGGGTTACCTCCACACGTTGCTCTCCAAAAACCCGGAAACAGAAAAGTAACCGCCCTTCTGTGACGAGAGGACAGCGCCCCCCGCGGCCGGAGGACAGGACCAGTTTTTTTCTGCTGGACTGGAGCGCGCCTCAGACGCCTACGGCTCTCCGCGAGGCCTCCACGGGGAGATTTACCGATGTTGCTTCAAACAGACTCAAGAGAAAAAGTGTGTGTGTGTAATCTGATTATTTTCCCTCGGATTCAGACTCCCTGAGGTCCTGCCATGCTTCCTGGACGTGTTCTCTATGCACCTTTCAGGACCTTGAAACGTTCTTGAGGACCTGAGGTGGAGTAGTTCATGTGACACGGAACACGTGATGACTGCGCATTCAGTAGACTAACAGCTGGAGGGTTTTGTCATTGTCCATATTTTAAGGGAGTTTTCTTTACGATGGGAAAATGTTTTGTTTCTTTAAGTTCCCCAAGAAGAATGATAAATGTTTTTTTATGATAAATACTTTTAGCTAAATTTCTTATCCATACATGTAAGTTTACTAACAAAACACCATATTTCTGTCATTATTTTAAGGATGTGGAAATGTACATACAATCAATATCAGACTCCACCAACAAAAACGCTCAAAACAATACATGTATGTGAATTTTTGCGTGTATTCTTATAATTGTTACTTTTTTCTATTTACCCCTGGCTTTGTGTGTTCATTTTGTTGTTTTGTATACTTCATCTGTTCGTATGTTGTATACTCATTGTTTGTTAAATAAAGTTAAAAAAAACAAACAGCTGGAGGATGACCCTTCACCTGCTCTGCAGGCTGACACCTGAAGTTTACTAAAATACACTTTGTGAATGACCAGAAACGGATCAAAGATCAGACTCCTGCTGTGGGCGTGAAACTGACCTGGGTGCAGTTTCTCTGCCCCCGGGCTCACGTGGCGCTCAGCTGGCCATCACATAAAGGGGCGGGGCCACCAACAGCTGACCAGTCACATTGATTATTGTACCAACAGCTGACTTTATAAAGGAGGGCTAACCTGACATCAGACACACACTTGGTGGATCAGGGAGCTGTGGATGTGTGAAACAGCTGCTGTGCTAATAAAGTTTGAGTGTTTGAAGGCGTGCTGGTGTGAGGGAACAGCCTGATCACCTGCGATTCACAGGACGGCGGCGTTCTGTGCGGCGCTCGCTGACATCACACCCAAACCACCTTCTGTGACCATGCCCCCACCTTTTAAAGTATTACCATTTATTTTTCTCATTAAGTTTTTATACTTTATTCTGGATGGGCCTCAGAAATGTGCTGACAGGTGTGCTGCACCTGCTGATGAAACAGGAAGCTGCAGTCGCTCACCTCGTGCTCCTCAGATTGATCACCAACACTTTTTGATTATTATTATTATTATTATTATTCATGGATCCGTCCTGCAGGATGTTTGTCTTCTTACGTCACTTTATAAAAATGATAAACAAACATTTCAGAACAAAAATAAACGTTTTTTATTTTGAAAGGTCACTTCATGTCATCAAAACCTTTTCAAATTAAAGTTCACATCTGAGTATTATCAGTGTTCACAGTGACCTCAGTGATGACGTCATGCGTAAGCCGAAGCGGCGCTCCGTCCCATTAAGGCAGCAGGTGGACAGAGTCTGTTTGCCAAATCAGAGGCCCCGCCCCCTGCACACTCAAGCCCTCCGGGCCCTTCAGGCGTAGCCGCACTTGTGCAGCTTCAGGTTGCGCTGGTCGGCGTAGCGTTTGCCGCAGCGGTCGCAGATGTACTGCTTCCCACCGGCGTGCAGGTGGCGCTTGTGCGTGCGCAGGTGGCTGCCCTGGCTGAAGCTCTTGCCGCAGACGTCGCAGGCATACGGCTTCTCGCCCGTGTGCACGCGTGTGTGCAGCTTCAGGCTGTTGCTGTTGTTGAACTTCTTGTCGCAGGCACCGCACGCAAACGGCTTCTCGCCGGAGTGCGTGCGCCCGTGCGAGATCAGGCTGCTCTGCTGGCTGAACGTCTTCCCGCACTGGCGGCAGCAGAAGGGCCGCTCGCCCGTGTGCGTGCGGCGGTGGATCTTGAGGTTCACCGCCTGCCGGAAGCTTTTCCCGCAGAGGTCGCAGGCAAAGGGGCGGGCGCCGCTGTGTGTGCGCTGGTGGTTCCTGAGGTTGACGGCGTGCCGGAAAGCTTTGTGGCACTGCTCACACCTGAACGGCTTCTGGCCGCTATGGATCAGCTGGTGCGTGCGCAGCGTGACGGCGCGCGTGAATCCCTTCCCGCATGCCTTGCACACGAAGATCTTGGCGCCTGCGTGCGTCCGCTTGTGGCGCTGCAGGTTCTGCGGCAGATTGAAGCGGCGGCCGCACTGGTCGCAGGCGTGCGGCTTCTCGCCCGTGTGCACGACGGCGTGCGCTTTCAGTTGGCCCTGCTTGGAGAAGCGTTTGCCGCACTGCGGGCACTCGAAGGGCCGCTCGCCCGTGTGCGTGCGCATGTGGCTCTGCATGCCCTGCCGCTGGCGGAAGGCGCGGCCGCACACGCTGCACAAAAATGGCTTTTCTCCCGTGTGCACGCGCAGGTGCGTATTGAGGTTGCTTTGAGATGAGAAGGACTTCCCGCACGCCGTGCATGTGAAGTACTTCCAGGTGACGCTCTCCAGCACGAAGCCCGCCGGGCTCGTCACCGTCGATGGGGACAACAGCCGCTCCGACTCGTCCGGTGGGGCCGCCTCCACCTCGGCTCCTGAGAGAATAAGCACAGCTGATCAGACCATCACACATGCGGGCATACTTCCTGCCGCGGTCGAGCACTCACTCTCTGCGATTGCGCCCAGGTTGATGTTCCCGTGCTCGTCCTTAATGGTGACCGCCAGCACCAGCGGCGTCTCCTGCTCCTCCTCCTTCGAACTGGTCTGCAGGGACACATATACATACACTCAGTCACGGTCAGTGAACGCAGCACAGGTGAGCCAGAGCAGCAGGCTTACCTTAGGGGGCGTGGCTGAGTCACCGCCCTGCTGCCGGAGTCCATACGAGTGCTCGAGCTCTGCCACAAACATAACACAGTGAGGGTGATGTCACTGAGGCTCGGGGGTGGAGTCTTTGGGCGGGGCCAATACTTACCTATATGGGCGTTGCTGAGCACGTTGAGTACGCTCGTCTGCAGTCGCCGGGCGCCGCGGCCCGACGGCGGCTCCGCCGTCAGCCCGACTTCATCCAGCAGGTTGAGGATCTTCCCCAGAGCCTCGTTCCCCAGAGTCTCCATGATGGAGGCGAACAGCACCTGAGGTCAGAGGTCACACACCGTCACCATGACAACGGTCAAAACTATACAACCACCACCAGCTACAGTCTGGGCCACCAGTCACACCACCACACCAGTTAGTCTGGGCCACCAGTTTCACCATCACACCAGCTACACTGGGCAACCAGTTACACCGCCACACCAAGGCAAGTTTATTTGTAGAGCACAATTCAACAACAAGGTGATTCAAAGTGCTTTACAGAGACATTAGAAACAAAAACAAATAAAAAGCAGAATTTAAAATTGATTAAAACAAACGACCAGGCAGTCCTCGCTCCTCACCATCCTCTCGCGGCTCTCCGTCCTCTCTCTGGCCAGCACAGTAGGCTCCTCTCCGGCCTCCACCAGCTTCTTCAGCTCCGCCACTGCAGCGTGGACGAGGGACTCCATGACGGCGGCCAGCTGTGTGTGCAGGCCGGCGGAGAAGCTCATCCTGCGGGCTGACAGGCCGCGGAGCCCTGCCGACCATCAGCGGGACCTCGGGCCGCTCTCAGCGGTTACTCAGAGGACAGAGGGCCCGGAGGAAAGAACCGAGAGTCCAGTCTGATCCGACCCACAGACCCGAACTACACGGGTTGCACCAAGAGCTGCTCTGGCTTCCGGTTCAAACAGGAAGCAGCTTCCGTTTCTAACTGTGATCCGGACAGCGCTCACGGATGTCTGACTGTCGTTCCGCCTGTTTCTGGGCTGGATCAGGTTACACGTTACGGTTTGTGCCTCCAACGAGTAGCTAAATATTTATTTTTTCATCTAAAAATCAAACAAATAAACACTTTCAATAAAAAACGTTTTGCTCTATTTCCATTTACAGCCATCCAATCAGAAACATGAAGGATAAACAGAAATCTTTGGTGTACAGAGAAGACCATGTTTAGCTCTCAGCAGTGCTGCCACTCTGGGTCAAAGCTGCACGCAGGGCGGTCGGTCTCATTTATTTATCGTCCTGATACGAATCTCACAAACCAGACTGACTCATTTATCCTGGGAGCTTCCTCACACTCTGAGGACGAACAGAGCAAACCTGTCATCACAAACTGCTTTATCCTGAGTGAGCCGGAGGACAGATACCACAGAAGAAGAGTGATCAATCACGCCCCTCCAGTGTTTCACAGGAAATACCAAAATAAAAGCTGAGCAGAAGCAGGGCAGTGAAAATGTTTCTCTTCCACCCGAGTTCATGTCTGTCCTGCGAGCCCTCAGGTAAACCTGGACAGGTGAGCCACCGCGGCCTCGAATGCCCCTCGGACAGCTCGTTTGTTAAATCGGACGTTTGATGAGTGAACGCTGGTGTTTGCTGATTCTTTCTCAGACAAAAGAAACCGAGCACTAGCTTTTTTCCATTCTGGGATTTTTATTGAAAATTAAAACCAGTTTGGAGGAAACATCAGCAGGTCAGAGACCACGAGCTGCTTCCTGTCGTGACTGACTGAATGTTTTTCACATTAAAAGTTTCTTTCAGTAAGGTCACAGGTTAGATCTGTGAAGGAGGCTAAAATCAGAGAATCTGAATGGACTTCTGAACTGTGAGATCTCAGGAGCGGAGGTGAAACATCCGTGTTTCAGGTGTGATCTGATGACTCCGACTGGAACTCCGCCTCCATCACTCTCCGCCCTCACTCTGCCGCTGCTGCTCCACCCACTCCCTGATGAGGCGGTTGGCGAGGGCGTGTTTCGGAGGAAGCCAGATGATGGGGGGGTCGCCTCTCCTGGGCGGAGCTTTCACCTGGAGGGCGCGGGTGATTTCGTCCATGGTGAACCAGCGAGCATCTTCCAGCTCTGAGTTGTCCACGCTCAGCTGCACATGAAACGAGAGCAGGTCACATGACACTACATCATTGAGTACGAGGAGCTCCGAGCTCGCTTCTCCTCGTCCTGATTACACAACCTCAATAATCACCTGTGAGCTCACCTGAGTGTGGGTGGGGCTAACCAAGGCGTGGCAGCCCAGCATGAAGGAGCTGTGCGGGAACGGCCAGTGCTGCGAGGAGCTGTAGGAGATGCTCTGGATCTCCAGACCCACCTCCTCCGCCACCTCCCTGCAGAGTGCCTCCTCCAGAGTCTCACCTGGGACCACACACACGCGCACACACACACACACACACACACACACACACACACACACGCACACACACAGGTGAGTTCTACACACACACAAACACACAGGTGAGTTCTACACACACACACACACACACACACACAGGTGAGTTCTACACACACACACACACACAAACACACAGGTGAGTTCTACACACACACACAAACACACACACACAGGTGAGTTCTACACACACACAAACACACACACACGGGTGAGTTCTACACACACACACACACAAACACACACACACAGGTGAGTTCTACACACACACAAACACACACACACAGGTGAGTTCTACACACACAAACACACACACACAGGTGAGTTCTACACACACACAAACACACACACACGGGTGAGTTCTACACACACAAACACACACACACGGGTGAGTCTGACCCATGTCACAGAAGCCGGCCAGAGCGCTGTAGAGTCCACGTGGGAAGGATGGCTGGCGGCCCAGCAGACACCGACTCCCATCAGACACCAGAGCGACCGCCACCGCAGACATCTGTAGACACAAACAGTCAGACCCGGCTCGGTTCTGGTTCAGTTCTGCACCGAGGACGTTACCTTCGGGTAGTAGACGGTGGAGCTGCTGCTGCAGAACCTCTGGCTGCCTGCTCGGTTTCGTTGAGTCGGCTGGCCCGAAGCGCCGCAGAACCTGCTGGTCTGATGCCAACGCAGCAGCGCCTGACCCTGCAGGGTCAGGACACACAGACTACTGTGTGACTCTTTTACTGGGGCGGTATCAGTATCGGTTTGGTGGGACGGTGCTGAAACGTTCCTGATTTGGTACCAGAACCGAACAGGTGGGTATCAGAGGTCAGCTGCAGTCACTCACCTTGGACACTAGAGGCGCCTCAGCTGCGGGCAGCAGAAAGAAGGCCTTCCTCAGATCGATGAAGGTCCCCTGAGAGGCTTCCTCCACCGCCGCCTGGTCCAGTTCTCCTGAACAGAGACCAGAACCTCCAGAGTCAGGAACATGGCGCTGGCGAGCTCACAATGCAGGGATCTGGATTTCAATCGTTCTCACCGACATCCAGACAGAACTGAGCCTGGTTCTGCTCAGAACAGCCAATCAGAACTGCCTCCTTCAGCTGCGACCCGTCTGAACCGAGCCTCTGTAGGACCAACTGCACATCTGGAACACGAAAAAGCGTCTCAGCAGGAATGTCACCGGACTGTCAGGTCCTCAGCGCTGCTCGCTCGGTCTCGGTTCTGTACCTGAGCAGGTGAAAGCTGCTGGGCTGAAGGTTCTGGCGTCGGGGCGTCGCAGCAGAGGAGACAAGCGGTGGAAGAGGAAGATGGAGCCATCCTTCAGCGCCGCCGCGCACGCCTCGTCGTCCTCCTTCAGCCTGTTCACATACCTGAAAGGACAGATCAGCTGATCAGCCCATCGATCGACCGACTGATCGATCAGTAATCGAGCAAAATAACGAGTTACCTCATCCTGGACACGAAGCTGGAGCAGCAGCGGCTCGGCTGCGTTTTCAGGCCTGAGAGGAGGAGCCTCAGAGGTCTCAGCATGGCTCTGATGTGGGCGGGGTCTCCTACCTGCAGACAGGTGACAGCAGATGACCTCCACACCTGATTCTCTGAAGGACAAACGCTCAGGTACGGCGTCTGTGGTCTGACACCAGAGAGTCCGACAGTGTGGACCTGTGACTGACGACCTCAGAGAGGAGGAGACCTTTGACCTCTGACCTTTGACTTTTGAAACAACTCTTTGTCAACAGTTACACAAAGAAAGAGGGGAAAATATTACTGCACGTGTTCACAGACGCACAGCATCAGAGTTCAGTCTTCACAGAAACATGTGGATGTGCCGCCGTTTCATAAGCAGTCAGACCCTGGAGGTCAACATCTGTGGACCTCGTTTTCTTTCTCCTAGTTAGCATGAATCCCATCTTTGCCTGACCAATGAGAAAGCTGGAAAGGCTGCTGTGCTGCTGTATTTGGGAGGGGAATATGAGCACTCTCAGCGCTGCTGCTGGAGTGATGTAGCTGGGACATCCACCCCACTAATGTAGCAGGGTGGACCCATGGACCACCTCCCACTGCAGAGCCACTACGTTTCTGCAGCGGAGGCTTGCACACGAACCTCCAGCTGCCTCTCGGAGAACCTGCTGCTAAAAGCACCGCACCACCTGGACTGCAGAGGACCGAGTAACAAAGCTTTGTTGCAGTGGTGGAGGAGCAGGAAAAACAGTTTCCTGGAAAAACAAATTTCCCAGAGTCCACTGTTCCCTCCTGTAGCTGATATAGAGACAAAAGATTCTCATTCAAGTTTTCCTGATTTCCCACTGAGTTAACGACTTCAAGGGATTTTCCTCGACACCCACTGGCTCCAAAAAAGACTAAAAGCTTAACAGAATCTCATCATGAACACTGAACTGTTAATGCGAGCACCGCTGCGGTGCTACTGCTGCACGATGGTCCGATGATGAAGCCCACAGGTGATGTTGCTGACCTTATCACTGCTGTTACAGTGACACTCGTCACTTTGACTCATGAGTATATTTTAATTCCTGGGTTAATTCGTTCTCTGCCATGTTCTGGTCTGTGTCCAGCTCAACAGTGAACTGTTAACTCAAACTCCTCATTCTACACAACCCAGTGAAATAAACTTATCTTACCTTTAACCAATGAACAACCACAGGGTGTAAACTTCTGAAATACAGCCCAAACAAACTCACTCACACTCCCAGCATGCAGTGCAGGAAGGAGAGGAGCATTTTGTTTTAATGTCAGTTGCCTTGGAAACAAATGTACTGTGTTATTCAGAATAACAAGATCAAAGGTTAGACCCACTCACCCAATAACCAACCAGCTGCTGTAAAAGCTGCTGATCACGGCCTGGACTCTGCTGGAGCCAATCACCACGTGATCTGCCCTTTAACTCCACCCACAGCAGTGGGAGCCTCCACCTTGAAACCTGCAGTAACCGTCTGCAGTTACACACACAGTTCTTGTGTTAAAGCTGCAGCTCTGACCTTAAATCGGCCACTTTTTGAACGGAGTCTGGTGTGAGTCTCTTTCTTTCCCGTGGAGCTGCTGACGCTACAGCTTCTTCTTCTGCTCATATTTTCATGTTGCTGACGACAATAACAGCAAGCAAACTACCGCCCCCTGCAGGAAAAACACCACACTTACAGGAATTATAATTATATTATGATTCATGCATGTAATTCATCGCTTATGATCAGTTATGATATAACTAAAATGTAAATGTATTTAAAAATAAAACTGTGTGTAAAGTATAATATTATATTAATTAGACGATAGAAAACATTAATGTGATATAATGAACATAATTGGGATATGATGTCACTGTTTGCTGCGTCATTATTTGAATGTTATTATTGTACTGGGGCCAGTGTGGTTACTGTGGACAAGCGTGGCTCTGACAGGGCTGAACATCCATCAGTAACTGTCTGTTTAAACTTTATTTCCAGTGTTTCACAGTTTGAATAAATAAAGGTTTCATATTCAATTTTCACTTCAGACAATAGTGATGTGTCGGTCGCGAGCGAAACGGCTCTTAGAGCCGACTCTTTGAAGTGACCGACGCGACTGGCTCCTTATCGCGAGCCGTGTGGGGGGGGGGTTCTCTCTCTCTCTCTCCCCCCCACACACACTCTCTCACTTTTTTCCGCTTCACTCTGCACGCGAGCCTTGTGCTTTGCTGAGCAGAGGGGGGAGGGGCGATAGTTACACTTGCAGTAGCACAGGAACAGAGCGAGAGAGAGAGAGAGAGAGAGCCAGGGACAACAAGGTCACATTAGAAAGGTATAGTAATCATCCACAACTATTTTCAGTTGCAGATGATAAAGGATTCAGAAAGTTTATCCATGCAGTGAATCCTATGTATGCAATTCCAAGCAGGAAAACACTCTCCCAAAAAATAATCCCAGGCCTGTATGACAGAGAATGTGCATCTTCTTTTTGTTTTCTTATTTTAATTTATATTTAATTGTGTTGTGGTTTGCAGTGTTTTGTGTTGTTTCACTTTAAATTTGTTTAAAAGGAAAAGCTGAAAATTTAAATAGTTAAAAGTTGAAATGTACATATTTGGTTTTTGTATTATATGATTTATTTATTACATTTTATGTGGAGTGAATAAATGAAAGTATATTTACGGTGGCCCCTACAGACAAAACACGTACAAACTCCAAAACATGTAAAATCACAACAGACGTGCTCCAGGATGCTAGGGGGCAGTGTTGAGCTTTTGTTACCTACTGGCTACACAAGCCAGGAAGTACCAACGACCAGATTTGGTGTGAAGTAACAGGTAAATGAACATTTTTTTAAAAATTATTATTATTATTATTTTTAATTATTATTACATACCCAAACAATACACATATGCTTTCAATTGTGTAATTTAAGTGATCTAGGTAGCTCTGTTTCGGAAGTTCAGTTAACGCTAGAAATGTGTTTTGGAGCTTGTACGTGCTTTGTCTCTAGGGGCCACCGTAAATATACTTTTATTTATTCAGTCCTTTATTCACTGCATGAATAAACTTTCTGAATCCTTTATCATCTGCAACTGAAAATAATTGTGGATGATTACTATACCTTTCTAATGTGACGATGTTGTCTCTTGTTGTTGTCCTTGGCTCTCTTTCTCCCTCTTCTTTGTCTCCAGGGGCCACCCTATATATTTATATATAAACATAAATAAATAAAACCACGTTTTTTTAACATTAGTAATTCCTTTTGTGCATATTTTTATATTGTTGATGATAATAAATTAATTAAAGCAACAAAACAACCCAAAGAGCCCATTGGGAGCCGAAAGACCCAGTTCTCTAAAAAGATCTTGAATTCCCATCACTATCAGTGCGGTAAAAACGACTTTAATGCTACTTCCGGCTGTGACGTGAGGACTGCTGTTCCCAGCAGCCTTTGCGGCTGCGCACACGTGGTGGAACGGCGGACGGAGGCATCATGGCTGTGTTTATGGACCTGAACGTGTCGTTTCTCCCGGACAGGAGCGACCTGCGCAGCGTCGTGGAGACGGCGGCTCACCGTGAGTGTCCGCGGCCGCAGACAACGCTCTGTTCGCCGGCCTGCCGCTGCTCAGCCGCGGGAACGTAACGCTCCTGTCTCCGGGACCAGCGGCTTTTAAAAATGACTGTTTTTTGAATGGAGTCTGGTGGAAAAGGGCAGGCAAGAAGTTTTCCATCAGACTCCATTCAAAAACAGTCAATTTAAGGTTTCTCCGCGGTTTGCAGAAATGTAAACTAAAGTCTGTACCCTCTATTCCCGAGAGACTGATGATTTTAATTATATGGTCGCAGTTGTTCCGAGTCAGAGCCGTAACACACTGAACTAAGTAACATAATACAGCTTAGAACAAACAGCTCCATAATCAGTTACACACAGTAAATGTATAAGTGTTAACATCGAGCAACTCTTGTCCTGCGGACTTCGTTCCTCTGATAGTGAGGCTGTAACTATCACAGTGTGTTAGATGCAGGTGCGTTATGGATAATCTGTCTCTCACTGAGCGTGCTCCTGTGATTGGCCAGCATGTCATGGAGTGGGTGGGAGGTATTGTCCAGTATTGTCTTTATTTTGTACAACATCCACCTCTCAGACACCACCCTGAGGGAGACCAGTTCCCTCCCCACAACATTACTGGCCTTGTGATCAGTTTATTGAGTCTGTCGGCTTCTGCAACCCTCAACCTGCTGGCCCAGTGTGCAACAGCACAGAGGATGCACTGACCACAACAGACTCGTAGAAAATCCTGAGCGTTGTCTGGCAGATGTTGAAGGACCTCAGAGACGACTCTGGCCCTGCCTGTAGAGGGCAGTGCTGTTTGTAGCCCAGTCCAGTTTATTATCTATGTGCACTCTGAGGTATTTCTAGTCCTCCACAACGTCCTCACGCTGGATTGAAACAGGGGTCACAGGTTTCCTGGTCCTCCTAAAGTCCACAATCGGTTCTTTGGTCTTTGCCACGTTGAGCTGCAGATGATTCTGTGTGACGTCACAAAGGAGTCGACCACAGCCCGGTACTCTGACTCATCACCCTCACCGATGCATCCAACCACCGCAGAGTCATCAGAAACCCTACTGATGATGGAGGTCTGTGTGCAGTGGCTGAAGTCTGTGGTGTAGAGGGTGGAGGGGAGAGAACGGTCCCCTGTGGTGCCGATCACCTTGTCAGACACACACTGTGGAAGACGCACATATTGTGGTCTTCCTGTAACAACAGGTAACAACAATCCAGGACACCAGCGAATCCACCTGCATCACTGTTAGCTGATCACCCAGGAGGGTCGGCCTGATGGTGCTCGCCGGCTGGTCCAGCAGACCTGGCTGAGTGGAGTCTTCTCGTTTGTGTCTGAACCTGGTTGTGAGTGAAAGTGACAGATGGGGAAGGGGTGTGGCTGTGGACTGCAGGCTGACTACAGGTAAGGCTGTAGGGGGAGGAGTTTTACCTGCAGTGTAAATCTGGTGAACAACACATTCACTCCTTACCTCTGCCCTCACCCTCCTCTGCTCTCTCATGCTGTTCTGCTGGAGTTTCCACTCCTGCTTCCTCCTGTAAATGTCCTCATCCTCACTGATCTCATCTCTCAGTAACACCTGAACCAGTCTCACCTCCTCTCTGATGCCCTCCACCTGTCACTGAGGAGGGTTTGATGTCTTCAGCCTCTCACGGTCACTTTATTATTAGTGAAACGTCCTGTCAGTCAAGTTTCAATGATCAGCTTTACACCCAAAACAACAAACAACAGCCAAACCAGACTCCATTCAAAAATCTGCAATTTTTAACGGTTTTATGAGTTTAGTTGAAACAAAATGAAAAAGATTTAACGCAGAAATCTGACTCAGCATCAAGTAAGCCAAGGTGCAGATGTAATCTGTGAGCAGCGTTTACACCAGACTCCATTCAAAAAACAGGCCGTTTTAGAGGTTCCTCTTGCTGTGAGTGTGTCCGTGACATTTATGCAGTTGTCAGTGATTATCAGCCGCCTCCTGCTCAGATGCGTTGCATCGCACGGTGAAAACCTTCCAGCCCTCACACATGTGTTTCTGTCCTCCTGCAGTCGGGTTCTCCACCATCGCCCTCAACTACGTATTTGAGCCCACAGCCAAGAAGAAACAGGTGAGTGCACCTGCTGCGCTGCGTTCAGGAACAGCACAGAAACCGTGGAATTAATATTCAGGTTGAACCTGTCTGATTAGCAATCAATAAATAAAACATCTGTGGCTAGTTTTTAACAAAAAGCATCCGTAGCTTCAGATGTTTATTTTGTGTCACTTCCTTCCTGCAGGAGATCCCCACCCCGACTCCGATCAACGAACTGATCGATCAGCTGCCCGTGGTGCAGGGTCGATCTCGTCCAATCAGAGTGCTGAACAGGCTGACGGTGGTGATGTCAGACGCGAGTCACTTTGTGAGTTCTGTAAACTCCGACGTTTCATAAACCTGTAAACTCATCGATCACGTCTTCATAATCAATCTGTAAGGCAGGGTGCTGAGGGGGCGGGGCCTGTGTCAGCTGTAAAGTACATTTTAAATATCTGGATTACAGGATTACTCGAGTGGTTAGAGGCAACCGTGGTTTCTGCTAAAGTTGAATTAAAGAGATTCCAGATTACATCAGCCGTGTCCATGGTTACAGGATGATAATCTGAAGGGTGACAACCTGATTCATGGTTTGGTGTGTGTGTGTTTTCAGAGGCCGAACGCTCCGGAGTACCGTCGCTTCGACCTGCTCGCTGTCCAGCCAACCTCAGAGAAACTTTTCCACGTGAGCTTCACTGACACGCAAACACTGTGCTGTGTTCACTGACTGCAGGACTTTCTGCTTCATCAGCTTTATTTGCACACTTTTAAAATAAATCTGGCTTTTCGTGCTGCACCTGAACACTGCGTAAAAATAACACTGCTGTGTGGTAACACACACACACACACACACACACAATATACACACATCAGCACCATGATTGGATGCTCAGTTCCAAAACCTCTCATATGCATGTAATGTAACCCTGTGTGTGTGTGTGTGTGTGTGTGTGTGTGTGTGTGTGTGTGTGTGTGTGTGTGTGTGTGTGTGTGCAGGCAGCCTGCATGGTTTATGACATCGACATCATCTGTGTGCCGATGACGGAGAAACTTCCTTTCTTCTTCAAGAGAGCGCCAATCAACGGGGTGACTGAGCATCGTGACCCAGATTATTACTGCGACCGTCACGTGACTGTTTATTAATGTGTGTGTTTGTGTGTGTGTGTGTAGGCCATAGACAGAGGTGTGGTGTTCGAGGTGTCGTACTCTGCAGCCATCAGAGACTCCACCATGAGGCGCTACACCATCGCCAACGCCGTCAGTCTGATGGAGAGCTGCAAGGGAAAGGTGGCGCTGTTTCTCCAATGCTTCCTGTACCAACGACTCGACTTCCTGTCACGTGACTAAATTGTGTTTGTGTTTTTTCTCAGAGTGTGATTCTGTCCAGTGCAGCTCAGAAGGTCTGTGATCGGTGACTGTATTGATCGCTGATTGATTGGTGGCCGTGCTCAGTACGCTTATTTTTGTTTGCAGGCTCTCGAGCTCAGAGGACCGTATGATGTCACCAACCTGTATCCTTCATCAGTACTACTGCGTGTGTTACTGCAGTACTACTGCGTGTGTTACTGCGTGTGTTACTGCAGTACTACTGCGTGTGTTACTGCAGTACTACTGCATGTGTTACTGCAGTACTACTGCATGTGTTACTGCAGTACTACTGCATGTGTTACTGCAGTACTACTGCGTGTGTTACTGCGTGTGTTACTGCAGTACTACTGCGTGTGTTACTGCAGTACTACTGCGTGTGTTACTGCGTGTGTTACTGCAGTACTACTGCGTGTGTTACTGCAGTACTACTGCGTGTGTTACTGCGTGTGTTACTGCAGTACTACTGCATGTGTTACTGCAGTACTACTGCATGTGTTACTGCAGTACTACTGCGTGTGTTACTGCGTGTGTTACTGCAGTACTACTGCATGTGTTACTGCAGTACTACTGCGTGTGTTACTGCGTGTGTTACTGCAGTACTACTGCGTGTGTTACTGCGTGTGTTACTGCAGTACTACTGCGTGTGTTACTGCGTGTGTTACTGCAGTACTACTGCGTGTGTTACTGCAGTACTACTGCATGTGTTACTGCAGTACTACTGCATGTGTTACTGCGTGTGTTACTGCGTGTGTTACTGCAGTACTACTGCGTGTGGTACTGCAGTACTACTGCGTGTGGTACTGCAGTACTACTGCGTGTGGTACTGCAGTACTACTGCGTGTGTTACTGCAGTACTACTGCGTGTGTTACTGCAGTACTACTGCGTGTGTTACTGCGTGTGTTACTGCGTGTGGTGTTGTGGTCCTGATGCTCCTCCTCAGAGCTCTGCTGTTCGGTTTGTCAGACGGAGACGCCAAAGAAGCCGTCTCGTCCACCTGCAGAGCCGCTCTGCTGCATGCAGGTGAGCACCCGGTGCTGCACCTGCACCTGTGAGCGAGCACGAACCCTCTCAGGAAACACTTTGTTTGTTTGTGGTCAGAAACCAGGAGGACAGCCAGCGGAATCATCTACACCACGAGGAGCCAGCAGGAGGCGCCACAGGGCTCAGTAGACGGTAGGTTTAAGTCCGGTTATCTTTACAGATGTTACAGATGTTTGTGCTCTGTGGCGATTGAGCTGCGGTGGAATAAAGTGATGATGAGCGAGTCAAACACCTCTTGAAACTGGCTGATATCAGACATGTCCATGTGCTGGACGTCCGTCCTGAATGTCACCTGGATGTTCGGGTTTATTGAAACATTTCTTCCTGAAGAAGTGACCTGAGCCGGCTGCAGCGGGACTCACGGTCAGGAATACTCATTTCCCCCACAGACGGTCGTCTCTAAGCCCGTGTGACTGAAGCTTCAGTCCAACACTGACGGACGGCCGAACGTCATGTGATCAATGGCCACGTCTGCACAACCTCAATAACAGCATCAGAGGAAATGACCCTGGCCCTGAGATGGTCGCTCTTGGAAACAGACGTTTGTTTTATTCAAAGTTTGGTCATTCTGTGGTCAGAAAGGAGGACATGTCCAGGATGTGTTCTCTGGATGGCAACTTCTGAATGTTCCAGCGTGTAGCAACATAACCGGAACCCAGAGTGGGGTCCTGTGTACCACCGAGTGGGCTTCGGAGTACTGATTGTAAGCTGTGTCATCAGTGCTGAAGATAAACAGGTAACTGACCAGGTGTGTTTCTACCCGAACAGGTGAAACTCCAGCAGCCAAGAGAGCCAAACCAACGTGACCGCGAGAACGACCGACATCGGAGGAGGAGGGGACTGTCAGTTGTGTAGGGGGCGTGGCCGATAGCGGTGGAGGGTGGGGCATACGGTGGAGGAGGGCGGGCCAACTCCGGTTTCTTCTCCTGCCTTTTTTTTCAAATTGTTGATGTTTTTTTTGTTTCTGCTGACAGTTTAAAGCAAATTCTGAGTTTAATAAACAGTTTGAAGAATTCACATTTGTCTCTGTGCAGCAGGGCCTCTGCTTCCATCCTCTGTGCTCCCCAACAATTCAAACAAAAAGTCCATTTATATGCAGATGAAACTGGTTTTTATTTACAATCATATGGAAATTTGGACTGTGCAGCTCTGTGAGGACCAAACTGTGACTCAGCAGCTTGTAGAAGCTCCATTATCATCAGCATTAATGGTTTGCTGTGGTTCACTCAGCTTCGTCTCATCGAGGTTTGCAGCGTTCATTCATGCACGGCTCTCTGAGCTCTGACTGGACCGTAGCAGCAGCTCTGTTCTTTTCTTTTGGGTCATCGTCCTGTTGATGACCCGGTTTGGTCCAAGCGTCAGCTGTGGGACAGACAGCCTCCGAATGTAGAATGCTTTGGTGGGCAGAGGAGTTCACGCTGCTCTCGGATCATCATCCACCGTGCTGATGGCTCGTGTGAGGGGTTCGAACCCTGCTGTGCATTAAGGACAAACGGGTCCAGTCCCAGCTCCTTAGACTATGGACGAGGTTTGTTCCAAAACGCTTTCCAAACCCAGGTTTGCATGTTAGACGGAAGACCCTTTCTCCTGCGTTTCCTCCAAACAAGCCTTACATGTTTAGTCTTTTTCTAACTGTAGTTTCATGAACTTTAAGTCTTTTCCCTGTAAAGACATTTAGGAAAAGATGACAGTAGATGTCTTTCTGAAAGCGCTGTAACTAAGTTTAAGAATATAATCCACCCACTGTTATCATCTTCAATGCCCTGTACCAACACAGAGCAGAGCAGCTATCTGAACACTACTCCAACAGAGGTCGATTATCTTGTTAATAATTTCACCTCCTCACTACGTACGACTCTGGATACTGTAGCTCCAGTGAAAACTAAGGTCTCTAATCAGAAGTACCTGACTCCGTGGTATAATTCTCAAACACGTAGCCTAAAGCAGATGACTCGTAACCTGGAGAGGAAATGGCGTGTCACAAATTTAGAGGATCATCATTTAGCCTGGAGAAATAGTTTGCTGCTTTATAAGAAAGCCCTCCACAAAGCCAGAACATCTTACTATTCATCACTGATTGAAGAAAATAAGAACAACCCCAGGTTTCTCTTCAGCTCTGTAGCCAGGCTGACAGTCACTTTAAACATACGATGTTCAGCTGAGATCTAGAGCATCAACACTTCTCCAGCACGATGAAGGTCAAAGGTCGTTGACCATTAAAGGCGCCACCGTGCTCTCTGAAACGCCCCAGCTGCCATCATCACTGTTCTCCTCGCTTCAGCTTGTTTGTTGGTTTAGTCAAAAGAAAAGGGGGACAAAGCTGTTCACAGTCAAAGCTTTTATTCTGAAATCAGTACAAATGCTGGCCTCAGATAGCGGAAGTGATGTCATCAAAAATAGGGAGCTGCTTTTACATTCAGTCAAATTCAGAGTAAAAAATATACAAATCTGCCTCAGAAAAATAGAAATGTACAGACACGAAGACTCTTATTTTGAAAAACCACATGGATTTTCCTTCCCCTTATAGTAAACTCTCATTAACACCTCGTTAAGCCTTTCAGTCGGTTCTATACTGGAGTTTAAAAAAATTCTACTGGCATTTTTCCTGTAAACACATCACAAGTCTTCACCGTGTGAAAGCCCTTTAAACGGAGACAGTGAACGCACCACCACGTCAATCACAGTTATTGATCATTGATTGGACTGTTGCACATATCACACAGGAGAGGGGGTGGGCTTAAAGCTCAGGTAAACGCTCACACTCAGTGGTGTGTTCAGGGACACAAGGACATCAGAGACTTCAGAACTTAAGTCTGAGGAGTACTGCTGGTCCTGAATGCATCACTGGATGGAAACGTTAAACCGTCTCCTTGACAACGATGTGAAGGTGGGGTGGGGCCTTGATGACATCTTCCAGCAGCACCATTTTAGTGAAGCACCTGAAGCATCAATGTGATTGGACGGCTGGTTGCAGGAGAATGGGTGGAGCTTCAGAGGCCCATGATGTGGTTGAAGTGACCCTGAAAAGGCAGAAAGACACCGTTGAGGCTCTCAGCCAATCACGGAGCCACAGAGACGACTCTGTAAGCCTTGCTTCCACAGGGGGCAGGGCTTAAATGTTTCGTGAGTTCGGCGTCTTACCGGTTCTCCTCTGAGACACCTCGGACAGCAGAGCAGAACAGGTGTGGGCCGTACCTGCATACACACACAAGTCACCATAGCAACAGCACCTGTACACCTGTCCTCCAGCTGAACACGGTGAGGACTTTCCACCACGTTTATCTGAAGCTGACCTCTGACCCTCACATCTTAATGACATCTTGTGTTAGTCAGAGGAAGCTCGACGAGCTCACCTGTTGATCCGGCTGCTGATTGGTCGCAGGACTGCTCTGCGACGTCTCCATTGGACAGTCGGACATCTGGAGCTCCGCCTCCAAACAGAGCCGCTTCTGAAAAAAAAAAACCCAACATCAGCACCATCAGCACACCTGAGGACCTCACCTGAAACTGTGACCTCACTGACGGGGTGGGGCTAAGCAGGTGTGTCACTTTCCTTCTAAACTTGCGTTTTGGTAATCCAGAAGTACAGCACGCAACCACAGAGGTCATGAAGAAGTCACTGAGTGGCCTCCGTCAGCCCTCAGTTTTCATACCCGACCCGGAGACACGCAGTGGTGCACACCTCTACCCCACGGACCTGCTCTCAGACACTCCCACAGCTGTCACTCTGTCTGTGACGCTGGCTTTAAGAAATCAGTGCTTCAAGTGTTAAAAACATGTTCAGCGCCATCTTCTGTCAGCACGGAGTGTGACGTCACGCGGTTGGTTGGCCGGGCTCACAGGCTCACATTAGTTTATGTTATACCTGAGGAAAGTAAACAGCAGTGTGAGGGGATCACTGTGGTGCTGCAGCAGTGAGTCCATGTTAAACCAGGATAAACTGTAAACAGGAAGTGGCTGTTTGGCTGGCTGCACTCAGGAACATCCAGCTGTTGGCCGTGATGCTGGTGTTTGTAACGCACTTTATAAACGAGGACTGTGTCAGACCGACATGCTGGAGTCTGCAGCTGTTCCTCATCGAGCCTGCAAAGCAGATGTTCACGTGCTGCCATCAGCCAACTTTATGCAAAAAGCAAAATGTTCCCAACACAAGCAAACAGTTGTACCGACACAAGATTGTGCTAAACATGTTTTCAAAACCCCAACTTCACATACAGAGTTACCTCTACATGCAGCGTCTCACGTCCCCTCTGACCCGTTGTTTCCCGTCACAGAAACACGTCAGCGTTCCCGTTTCTTTAATGAATCCATGAAGCTCTGTGTCAGTGTACATGCACATGTGTGTGTGTGTGTGTGTGCGTGTGCATGCGTGTGTTCAGCCGAGAGAAAGGTTAAGCAAAAGTCAACAATCTTCGGTCGACACGGGCGGCCTTGAATGAGGAGGGAGAGAGTCACAACAAACAGTCTTATTATCTAAAGGAGAGTTTTGTTATTCCCGTCAGCTTGTGCCCTGAGCATCTTCATGATGGAGATGGCAGCTGTTTTGGGGCAAACAAACTGCTTCCAATTTTACAGTTGGTCTAATGTCCGTCACTGGTCACCAGGTCTCTCAATTCCCGTTCTTCTCCAAGATCGTATCCATATTGCGTTCAATAAACACAGTCTTACTCACAGCCCTGCCCATCGTCTGTCATGTCGGCCAGCCTGGTGGGATTTTGAACAGCTGTAGCCGCTTCTTGTTCTTCAATAAGCTGAACCAGCTCCAATCAGCCAGAACTCTGTTATCGTGGTTCTGAATTGGTAGATGTCGTTCATTGTCCTCCATCGAGCGTCGTCAGACACACGACGCAACCGACCATCGAGTATCCGGCAGCAAACGTCTCCGCAGGACAATCGGGCTCTCCCAAGGGTATCAATTCCATTAAGGGACCAGTTGATCAAATCCATATTTCTTCTTTAGGTTTTTAGAGAACAAGTCTGGGAGACTCTCTTAGGGTTAGAGAATAAGCGAGACTATACAAAGGACATGAAAGCCAAGCAGGAAAGATAAGGGAGAAAGTGCGACTCCCAGAGAGCTGTCAGCTGAAAGCTCTGCTTATCTCAGCGTGGTGCGCTTCGACTTCTTAGGAAGCTGGACAGAAGAAGAAGTGTGAGGCCTAAAATCTCCACAGCAGAGGAACGGGTTCTGAAGACCCGACACAGGACCCGGGAGATGATTTGGACCTTTAGCCCATCAGGAAGCCGTTCTTAATGAAGGGAACGAGGAGGAAAGGCTGAGGTATGAAGATCAGAGGAACAGAGCCACATCTGAAGGTTCAAATAAGAGCTCCAAGCAACCGAGAAGCTGCAGATGTTCCTGCAGATGTACTTGATGTACTTGAAGAGGCTCAGGACTGATGTCACTTTGTAGTTTTTATATTTTGTAGTTCTCTTATTTCGCTGATGTTTCTTCTTCTATGGTTTTTGTTTGGCTCGTGTCTCTGTAAACTGTTTAAATAAAGTTATTACTGTTTTTGTCCAAAAACTCTGATGACCCCGGCTACTCCTAATAAACTGCTCCTCCTCCTCCTCCTCCTCAGGTCTTACCGCTTTGGAGTTGCGCGGCTCCGCCTCCAGACTTCTCTTCTTCATGGGGTGCGCGCACTGCATGCTAGCAGCTAATAGTTAGCCTGTTAGCATTAGTTTGGTAGACACTGACCGGAAGCTGCCGGTTTCCCGCCCAAAGAGCACAAACGGAGCCGATTAACCGATCGATCGTTAACTTCGTGCTACCTGACCGACAACTATCCGCTGCTGCTGCTGTTGCTGCTGTTGGCTGACCTTCTGCTGACCGGCAACATGAAGCTCTCAGCATCAAGCCCACCGCTTCCGGTATGACACGGAAACAGCTTTTCACAATAAAAGCACTGACGGTTTCGCTTCCGCCTTATTTTTGTGTGTGTATCTGAATATGTTTATATATATGTTCAAATATCTCTGTGTGTGTGTGTGTGTGTGTGTGTGTGCGTGTGTGTGTGAAAAGGCTGTGTCTCTTCTGTGCTGAGAGCTACCAAATAACAATCTGTTGTGTGAACACATAATGATTCTTCTTTTTCTTGAACCCTAAAAAGAAGAAAAGTCATCTGATTTTGAAATTTTAAAAAGAAAAGGTTATATTTTTACTGTGTTTTTATAATAATTACACATTTCAGTGTGTATATTCACTCCATTTAGATAAACTTCAAAGTCCTGAAAGTTGTCACTTTCCTGCATCACAGCAGCCAAACGTGAAACACAAACTTAAATCAAACAAAATCATACATGTGTAAGTCTAACATAAAGGCTTATCATTCAAGGTTAAAAAGAGAAACGAAGAAAAAAATAAAACGGCACATTACTTTTATTTTGAAGCGGAAATTGTTGACGTTTCGCGTGTTGATTTGACATTTTTAGGATCGCCTCAATTTCAAATACTGTGACGTGAGGCAGACCATCCAATTAAGGTGAGGTGATTGTCTCGCGAGGTTCGAAGAGAATTGAAAAGATTTATTTATTTTTACTGAACAGTCTTTAAGTTACAAACATGTTCATCAAGCAACCCAAGCAGCAGTCCTGAAATACATAAATAAACTCTATTTAATTATTTACAATTATCTTGCACGTATGCTGCTGGTCCCTCTGACACTTTTAAGGCCTTCTTCTTCTGCAACACTTTTAAAGGCAGGAAAAGTTGGAGAAAGCTTTCAAACGTCACATATTTTGTATTCTGATCATCTCCACGATTGTAAATCTTTCCAGTGTAAATTTCTTTTCACAGGAAGAGAAAAACATCGTTTCGTGCATTTTGTTTTTCCTTCTATTGTCCAGAAAGTTGCAATCTTTAATTCTCAGATGAGGAAAAATCTGTGTTACGAATACTGTAATGATCCTTTCGTTAAAGCTAGCAGGTTAGTAGAGAGCAGTTCACTTTAAATGCGTCCTTAAAAGCAGAATGACGTCGAACCTTTCCATCCATGACATGGACCCTGGTCCAAACTCTTCCTTTAGAACCTGGCTGTGCTTCTTTTTCATTACATATGTGCAGCTTAAACTTAATGACACCTTTCATTACTTCAAAGTCAAGTACAGTCATACTTCCTGCTTCTACTGGACTTTATTGTCATGTTTATTGTTCCAAATAAAATTCTAACGACTTTGGTTCCTTTTAATATTTCATTTTGATGCTTTTCAATCAATTGTTGGATAAATGAATCTCTCGATCCATCGTTCTTATAGAATAGAATAGAATACAATAGAATAGAATAGAATAGCCCTTTACTGTCATACAATGACATCGTGCATGAATAAAACATAAACAGCAGACAGCAGGAGGAAATAACAGACCGGAGGGAGGCAGAGAGAACAGGCAGCTTGGACGTAGTAACAAAATATGAATAAGTTATAATGACAGTAGTTAATATTATTTATTCTTTGGTAAAACACACTGAGTGTTTATCTGTCGTCACTGTGATTTTCACTGAAAGCTGTAAATGTTTGACTTCATGTTTATCGAGTATGGTGCTTTCGGTGTTTTCATGCATTTCTCCACATTTACATGCAGACCAGATGCTTGTGAAGGTTTTTTAAATCAATCTGTGTCGCCTGCTAATGACCCGTGATAATGATATTAATAATGTGGTAATTGTGATATTTCTATTTTCCTGTTTTTATCTCTCGAGTAATTCAGCTGCTTGAGTAAAAAGAGGGCTGATGTGTTCCTTTTAACAGTTGTTCCTGACTGCAGGGAGACGGCTCTCATTTTTACGGCACTGAAATAATATTTTCAGGTCTATAAAATGCTTTAAAGAAGTCCAACACTGAAAGCACACACCAGAGGACAGAACTGATCTCGTCACTTCCTGTGTCGGCTTTAAAAAGCTGCTCGGCGTAAGGCTGAAAGTGTCCAGCAGGTGGCGGCAGAGCAGCGCGAGTGAGTTTGGCTGGGCTGACGAATCTGTGAGGCTCAGGTGACGCATTCAAAGACCGAGACCAGAGTTTTAAAAAGTGAAACCCAGATCGGTGAGTGACAGCCTGACACACAGTGATGTGAAACAGCAGCTTCATTTCGAAACAGCCGAGAAGATCGCCGACGTTGTCATACAGCGATGAAGACTGTTCACCTGACCTGAGCGGAGCGATGAAGAGGATCACAGACAAGTATCAGACCGTGTAGCTCTGAGAGGATCGACAGACGAAGGCAGACGTTTAATAACTGCAAAAACAGCAGCTGTGGCTGTTTCCGGGTTCTCTGCGTCATGAGCTGCCGACAGATGTCGAGCTCGTATGTTGCTGCAGGTATCTGCAGCTCGGTGTGAGCGCATGAATTAGATGTGAAGAAGAAGAAAAGGAGGAGGAGGAGGAGGAGTGATCCTCAGAGATGGAAACAGCTGTTCAGGAGGTGTTCTCATCCACAGCTCGCTGTCTGCAGGTATCAGCAGTGAAATCAGTGGAATGAGCCTTTACAGGAAGCTCTTTGTGATTTCAGGGGTCAGAGGTCAGCTGATGGTGAGACAGGCGGCGTGCAGACGGCGTCTCTCTCCCGAGGCTCGGTTAAACGAGTGGAAGCTGTTTAGAGCAAACGGAGCGAAAGAACAAGGAGAGAGGAAGGAGTGCGAGGAGCGAGTGAAGGTCAGCCGAGTGCTAAACGCTGTTTTAGATTCTCCCTCAGGCCCTCCATGCCTCCTCCCACCTCCTCCCCGCTCCCCGGCCCGCTGTCGTCCCTCCGTCCTCGCCGGCTCCGCCTGAATTGTTTCACATCATCTTCATGTTGAAGTATTCTGAGCGGAAAATCTTTGTCCCGAAGGCCCGAAACACCACACGGCAGCTCCTCCTCCGCCCAAACAAACAGCCTCACCCTGCAGAGCCTCCATCTTCACCTCCACCTGCAGTTTGCTCGTCTTCAGCTCGTTCACCGGACCTGCAGAACCTCAGCAGAACCTGGCGGTCTCTCGGTGTTTGTGTGTTTCTGATCTGGAGTCAGTGAGGTCCTTCAGGTGTGTCTGCAGATCCTTCAGTGGACCCGCCGACTTCCTGTTCGCTCTCTGTGAGTCTGATTCTTTCCTCTGACTTTCGTAAATTCTTGCGGCGTCACACGTGAGCATCCATGCCACAAGCATCTGTATGCTGATTGGTCGGGACCTCGTTATAAATGATGTCACACCGCGTTACCGTTATCAATATCACCGGGCAAGCTGATGCACAAATCCCAGGCTAGTCAAAGTGAAGCTCCGCCCACTTGTTCATGACCCTCTTGTGTTTGCTAATAAAGGTCGCAGTCACATGATCATTTTCCCCAATTAGTCAATCTGACCCTGGAGCATGGCGCCACGCCCACACTGGCAGGGATTCACAGGAAGCGAATTAGTCTTGTGAAGTGGGCGGGTTCAGAGAGAAACTACCAATGACAGCGCAGGATTGATTAATGGGATACAAGCTGGTTAGAGCGACCAGCTGCCAGCTTCACGGGGCGGGAGCGGATCGATGATGAGCTCATTTATGACCCGCCTCCACCGAGTTTGTCCACATTTGATCTGCTCTGACTGTGCTTACGAATAAAGTTTTGTGTTGCATGTTTGGCCGCTGAGTCGGTGAGAATGTTTCCTGCGTTCAGCTTCCACGGTCTGTCAGATGTTCTGATCTTCCTCGTGGTCGTAAGGATGAAGGCGTGTGGCCTCCTGCGGTCTTACTTGGTGGGCGCCGCCGGCGGGGCTTCGCTGACAGTTAAATGTGTTTGTGAAGCTGAAGTTTTCCCCAGCGTGAAACTCGGGTTTCTTCTTGTTGCCGTCGGCGTGGAAACGTCCCGGCAGAAAACGTGTCAGAAGTAAAAAAATCAAAGGAGACATTAAAGCCTTTTAGAGGCTTTTATTTTGCTGAGCGGAGACGCCGTTCTTCTTCTTCTGCAGCTGCTTTGTTCTCGCTGTTGTCGATGAATTGTTCATGAGCAGAGACGTCCTGAATACGAGAGCAGCACTGAGACACACTTTACATCATCCGCACACATGTTCTTCTTCATCATCATCGTCAGAGAAAATAGACAAAAGATCAACAATAGTTGGTCTGATTCTGCTGTTTTGTTTATAAGATTCAGAGAGGGTCAGTCTGTCACTGTCTAAGCTTTACATGAATCGTAATACACCTGACCATAGGTGACACACTCCCCTCTGATGATCTCACAAACCTTTGAGCTGGTCACGTACTGTAACTGCTGGATGAAACTGTCTAAGAACAGAGATGAGACAAATATTTGTTGTTGGTGCAAAACCTCACACACAGAAAATGTGTTCACGTTTGTCATCTCTGCCTTTGACACACATCCATCAGTAAGGTCACCAGAGCTGCCTTCTATCACATCAAACTACATCTAAGTTTAGATCATTCCTGTCTCCGTCCATGTTTTCGTATCCAGCGCGTGAGATCACCGACATGTGTTCGATGGACTGAAGTTCATTCGCCAGAATCTTAACAGGTATGCAGACATGTGACCACATTACTGCAGTACTGATGGCACTTCACTGGCTCCCAGTTCAACACAGAGCAGGGCCAATGGGTCAATATACTTTCAGTCCAGCTTTGTCCAGCCACTGGTAGGATTTCTGGATATCAGCCACCTCCTCTATCTGCCGGTGGTACATACCGTGCAGGGGCCTGTCCTTCCATGATGGTTCCTCGTCTCCCTCCTCTTTCTTGGGTTTCTGCTGCCTGAGGTATTCACTGAGCACTCGGTCAGTTGGGGCCATCTTCCCAATGTATTCGTGGATGTTCGTTGTCTCATCCTGGACTGTGGTGCTGACACTCACCAGTCCCCGGCCCCCTTCCTTCCGCTTAGCGTACAGCCTCGGGGTGCTAGACTTGGGATGAAACCCTCCATGCATGGTAAGGAGCTTTCTTGTCTTTATGTCAGTGGCTTCTATCTCCTCCTTTGGCCAGCCTATTACCCCAGCAGGGTACCTGATCACGGGCAGGGTGTACGTGTTGATGGCCCGGATCTTGTTCTTACCATTCAGCTGACTCCTCAGGACTTGCCTGACCCTCTGCAGGTACTTGGTGGTTGCAGCTTTCCTAGCGGCCTCTTCATGGTTCCCATTTGCCTGTGGGATCCCCAGGTACTTGCAGCTGCCCTCAATGCCTGCAGTGTTGCCTTCTGGTAGTTCGATCCCCTCCGTTCTGACTACCTTCCCTCTCTTTGTTACCATCCGACTACACTTCTCCAGTCCGAACGACATCCCGATGTCATTGTTGTGTATCCTGGTGGTGTGGATCTCTGTCTCTCTTCCACAGCATGTCTTTATCCTGTCTTCCTTCTCTCTCCACAACCGGTCGCAGCAGATGGCCCCGCCCCTCCCCGAGCCTGGTTCTGCCGCCTTGAGGTGACTGTTGTTGTAATTTGGTGCTGTATAAATAAAACTGAATTGAATTGTGCATCAGTGAATCGATGTCTCGTTCACCCCTGGTTTTGCAGTCTCGGGTGACCGCTCGGTGTTTCGCTCCTCTTGCCACTCCCTTTCTGTGCCCCGCTCATGTATTGAGCAATGTGCCAAAATTAATCATTCACAGATTTCATCACTGCAGCATCAACCTGAACCTCACACCAGACCTTACACACACACCTAAAGCTGGGCAAACACTGTGCGAGTTTTTTCAGTCGTGTTATTCAGCTCCTGCTCAAACTGCACGATTGACTCGCAGGGGTCAGAAGTTCATAGGTCACGATGCAGGTCTCACACTATACGGCCCGATGCTCTGATGCGACCTGAGTGCTCAAACTGTGCGTCCATAACATGAAGCTTATAACACAAAAATCTGCGTGAGGCTGCGGTGACGCTCTCACGACGTCCGACAGGATTACAAACAGGTTTGATTTTCTTACGACCAAGCGATTGATGATCGGGAGTTGGTCGTGAGGTGTTAATCGCTCATCGTTACCCCACATATACTACACGATGCACGCCACACGATGAAGGCGAAACTCAGGCCGATCCCGAAAACGGTCGCACGACTAAAAAATCGGCTCAAAATGGGCCAAAAATCGTACAGTGTGAGCCCAGCTTAAGACACACTGACACAGTGGGTTCAGTACCTCCGTTAACCAGTTCTTCTGCAGTCGCTCAAAGGGCAGGTGGACAGGTGTTTCCAGGAGAGGGTTGGACGGTACACACTAAAAAAGAAAGCACACACATGCCTTCTGGGTTTTTGACTGACAGGCCTGACAGCCAGGTGATTGATTAACCTCCACCCAAGCACAGTGTGAGGTCATCAGTTGGGGATGAGGTCAGATGGCCCGCCCACATCGAAGGTCTACAGCTGATGGTGACCCAGACGGTGCATTCAAAAGTACCTCCTACAGTGGTGTGAAGAAGTGTTTGCCCCCAACTTCCTGTTTTTTTGTGTGTCACACTTAAATATTTCAGGTCATTAAACAAATCTGAATATTAGGCAAAGATGACACACGCATCTTGATGTATGTTCAATCATCCAGGTAAATCTGTTATAATCTGACATAATGTCCAGATGAACAGAATCAACTTTTTAAGATAACACGAGAAAACACAAAATACAGTTTCTGAATTCAATTCAATTTTATTTATACAGCAAAAAATTACAACAACAGTCGCCTCAAGGCGCTTATATTGTACAGTAGACGCTACAATAATACATCCAGAGAAAAACCCAACAATCATATGACCCCCTATGAGCAGCACTTTGGCGACAGTGGGAAGGAAAAACTCCCTTTTAACAGGAAGAAACCTCCGGCAGAACCAGGCTCAGGGAGGGGCGGGGCCATCTGCTGTGATTGGTTGGGGTGAGAGAAGGAAGACAGGATAAAGACATGCTGTGGAAGAGAGACAGAGGTTAATAACAGATATGATTCAATGCAGAGAGGTCTGTTAACACATAGTGAGCGAGAAAGGTGACTGGAAAGGAAAAACTCACTAAGGGAGGATTCAGGGTCACTCTGGTTTTGTTGAGTGAAAGTCGAGATGATTGGATGTCCCACAAACAGCAATCGCACCGCATGACTCTGCTCCGATTATCAATCAGATACGAGTCGATTCGTCGTCACGCAGAGAGACGACCCAGATGAGACGGAGACTGCGTCGGTAATTAGAGGAACTCTGACTTCGTGCTGCAGGTCTCCGACCGAGTCGCCACAGCAGCTCACGGGTCAATAAAGAGCTCCCGCCAATTATCGATCAGAGGAGAGGCGTCAACGTTATCACTGCAGTCAGAGAGCTGTTGGTTCAGATAGCAGCGCTTCACTGTAGATAAAGATGAAGCGTCGACGGGCATCTGAAACACAGCCAGTTATTATGGCAAATCAAAGCGTGTTTAGTACCGTGGAAACGATCTCGCTGTTTGCTGGAGCGCTACAGCTCCACACGGTTGCTTTACATTAGCACCATCTCATCGAGGATGTCCACCATCGTCCTCGGCTGTGCGACGGCTCCTTTTGTCTCACTTTAAGCATTTCAGCTTCTACCAACTTGTTTTAGTCAGCTGTTAGCATGCTCAAACTTCAGATAATGTTAGCTGCTTTGGTTAGCGCGCCGTATCACGCAGACACAGAGTACCTGCTCATTGGTGCTCAGCAACATCCAACACCTGGTCTGCTCTCTCTTTCTAGTCTACTTTCTAAATGAAGGTGTTTATTATTAAGGGGAAGAAATGAACCTAATAACTGATTGAGCCACCCTTAGCAGCAACAACTGCAGTCAGATAATGTGATAACTGTCAGTCTTTTCCAGCTGTGGAGGAACTGTGGCCCACTCATCTTTACACCATTGTTATATTTCAGCCACATTGGAGGTTTTTCCAGCATGAACCATGCCTCAGCATCTCAATCGAATTCAGGTCAGGACTTTGACTAGATCACTCCAAAGCCTTTATTTTGGTTTCCTTAAGCCATTCAGAGGTGGACCTGCTGCTGAGCTCAGCTTGAGGTCACTAGCAGGTAGTTGGACACACTCCTTCAGGATGTTTTGGTAGACCCAGACCATCAAACTACCACCAACATGTTTTACTGCTGGCACGATGTTCCTTCTGTTAGTTTCATGAGATGTAATTTTGGTCGGCCCTCCTGGGAAGGTTCATCACATCTTTGCACTATTTGTGAATAACTGCTCTCACTCGGTTCACTGCAGTGCCACAGCTTTAGAAATGGCTTTGCAATCTTTTCCAGACTGAGAGATCTCAACTGCTTTGTTTCTCAGTTGTTCCTGAACGTCCTTGGATCGCAGTGTGATGTCTGACTTTTGAGGATCTTCTGGTCTGCTCCACTTTGTCAGGCAGGTCTTTGAACAGGTGTGGCAGATATCAGGTGGGTGTGGCTAGAGAAACTGAACTCAGATGCGCTACAGTTAATGTGAGTGTACTGATGTGTGACCCACTGTTTCTCGTTTCTGGACTGTTTATTTTAAAATGTTCTCTGATTCTCAGCTTCATGGTTATTTCTAGTCCTGCAGTGATCTTCATTAGTCTTCAGTTCTTTGTGATCGTTGAGTTCCTCAGTGTCCTCTCCTGTCTTGTCTCGGTGTTGGGTGTTCCCTGTCGGTCATGCCCCCCTGTGCCAAGCCTGTGTGGCTTCGTCTCCGTGTTTATCGTACTTCCTGTTTGTGACATCAAAGCTGTGAACGGGAGAATTTTTGGCCCTGTGTGTTGGTAAGAGTTTCACTTTCAGGAAGAGAAAATTTCAATGAGTCACACAAACATGAATTAAGTTTGTGACACACAATTTACAGAAAACTGCACAAAGTTTAAGGGTTAAAAAAATCAACAGTCTGTGTCCTCCTACAAACGTCTCGAGATGGTTGATGTAGGACATGTAGGAGGAGCTGTGACCTCTTGAGGCAGTTTGAACCCGGCCTCCTGCTGACGGGCGGCAGCGTCCAACTTGAACGCCGTCCGTGAGTTTCACTGAACATCTGCATTAAAAACATCCTGCTGCTCTGAGTGACAGTGGGCAGCAGTCTGTGAGCTGCACTTCACCAAGCCTCCTGTAGGGGGAGCTGCGGCTCCACAAATGAGCCCCAGGTGCGCCAGCCTCACTGCAGTACTGGGACAGTAATACTGCAGCAGTACTGCATGGCTGCAAGCAGACTGAGAAGCTGGAAAAAAGATTCAGAAGAATAAAAAAGTGTAAATCTGGAGCTTCAATCACTGCAATCAGGAAAACTCTGATCAATAAACTTGAACCTGATCGGACCGCCGTTGACCCCGAACTCGTCTTCTCAGGCAACAGGAGGAAGGAGAGAGGACAAGGAGCAGCTGCGTGACACAAAGGAGTTCAGATAATAAAATTCAAAGAAGAGGAGGAGGTTTGTGACACGAGGAGCGAGAAATCAAACAGACTCTGTGACACAGAAACACGGCCGAGTCCCTCAGGAAACATCGCTGTCGCTCTCAGGTCATGTGATGTTGGCCTCGGATGTCCCAGCAAGGGATTCACTATGTAAATCTGACACACACACACACACACACACACACACACACACACACACACACACACACACACACACACACACACACACACACACACACACACACACACACACACACACGCAGTCTGGCTGCATCTCCTGCAGCCGCTTTACCTGGAAAACACTTCAGAGGCGTCCTGGAAAATCCTGGAGAGCCCTGGAAGAGTGGAGCGCCGAGAGACTGAGCTTCAGTCCAGAGGAGCAGAACAGAGGAGGAGGAGGAGGAGGAAGGCTGGAACTGATCCAGAGTCTGTTTATCACAGAGCGCACACACACACACACACACACACACACACACACACACACACACACACACACACACACACACACACACACTCTTCATCTTAAACATCAGGAGGATGAAGAGGAGGTTCAGTCCCTGTATTTCAGACTTCAGGCGTTGCTGTGGGGACTCGTCTTCATTATGGAGACGAGCAGCAAAAGTGTGACAAAGCTCAAAGCTAAGAGGTGCTGATGATGATTCTCACTGTGCTTCACAAAATGAAACCATTTGCCATGAAACCAGAGCTTTGTTTGTTGCCATGGCGCTGCCTCACCTCTGTGGGTTATGAAAATCCAGACGTGCACGACGAGCTGATGTGAGACCATGTGGTACCACTTTTGTTGTTTTTGATTTCTAGGGTGAAAACGCTGAGCATAATGACACCATCAATTACGGCTGCACGTCATTTAAACAGGCCACACCCCTAAAAATGCATATGTCACAGTTTAAGCCCCGCCCTGGGTGTTTCTTGGAATAAAAGTTTGACTCCTGCAGACTCAGAAACTTGAGCTGTGGTGCGTTCAGGTGCAGTGAGTTAATTCAACGACTTTCCTGATGTATACAGACTGTGGAAGTCAAAGGTCAGCCGTTAATGAGAAGATGTTTTATAAACTCTGTGCTCGCTGCAGTGAGTAAACGAGTTTTATCGAGCCACCGCTGACGAACTGTACCTGCTGCCGCACTGCTCCCTGAGAGGTCGAAGGTCAGCCTTCATAAACAGCCTCACGCTCATAAATTAAGCGCTTCCTGCTGCCCAACGAGCCCATGCCAACTCTAATCAGACAGCACCTCCCTCGTCTTCCCCGCTGTGTGGATCAATAAAAGCTGCTGAGCAGCAGCGGGAGGCCTGGAGCGTGCTCAGTGAGGGTCACAGTGGGACTCTGAGGCCACAGCGACTTAATGCGAGAGGAGGTGATTAATCGAGGACCACCTGAGCAGGTGAGACTGTGTGATGGATGGATCAGAGGTAAAGGGTGGAGACAGCTGGATGCCACTCGCTGCCACAGCAGCTCACGTCAGGTACTCGGAGTTGTGACGTAGATGGATTAACAGGAGACTTGTTCCTGAACTGCACCTGTGTGCAGGTGTGAGGCAGGTGGCATGGATACCTGCGGCTCCTCCTCCTTTACCTTTTCACCTGTCTGCCTGTCATCCACACACACGTATTCTGTCTCTGCACATCACCTGGCCTGCAGGTTCTTTCCTGTTGTTGTTGGTTTCTCACCTGTTCAGTGTCACCTGGTTTGCCTCGCTTCTCTCTCGCTCTGATGACGATATCATGAAGCACCGATGGTAACGTTAGCCCCCCCCCCGGCACCCTTCAGGTGGAGGACATTAAACTGTCAGAGGAAGGTGATTAAAGAGCAAGAGATGAAGAGCAGAGGAGGAGGGTTCAATCAAACGCTCGTTAGGTGTCCTTAACGAGATTCTTCCTGTTCCTCCCACACAGTAAGAGCTTGTTAAGAGTCATGTGACTCCTAAAGGCAACAGCCCCGCCCCCACCAAACCAGAACCAGGAGCTGGCTCTGATTGGAATCCCTTCTGGTAATGAGGCGCTGATTAATGACCAGATAGTTATTGATCCCTCATCATGACCCAACGCTGTGAGAATGGCTTCTTTTTGAATGGCTTCTGATCACATGACTTCCTGTGGTGGCTCCAGTCACGGTGAGGGCATCATTAACCTCCTCCTGCAGTCATCTTTTATTCAGGTGTTGCTCTTTGATCGCGTCGCAGTGATCTGCAGATAAAACGTCCTCCTGCACTGATTTATTAGATCAGATACTTTCTAAGTTATTCATCATTCATAATATTTCATCTGATTTCTCTCAATACACTCGTCTTATTGTTTTATATGATTTATTCCAACAGGACATGTATGTGTTGATTTGGAACATTGAATAGAGACTGTTCTGATGAGCTCCTGAATGTGGAGGGCCGCACCAATACCGTGAGCTTAGTCCCGCTCAGTATCACTCGATGTCTTCATGAAGCTGCTCTCATTACCTTTCACAGCTGGGTGGAAGCACCAACACGTTCTCACTCCCATACACACTCACACACATGGCAGGAACATGTATTACCGTGGGAGCGTCATTCTACTGCATTTCATTCATAACCCGGTGCGGAGAACGCAGAAAGTCACCTTTCGCGTTTGTCAGGATGAGGACGGGCTGGTAGCACGTCACCGTGTTCGGTCTCATGTCCAAAGTCAGCGTGCTGTCATTCAGAGCTATTCCTGCGCCCGGCTTCATGTCAGCCACTTTACCCTGCATCTGCTTCAAAGGTCCAACATTTTTCCAGACAGTTTTTCCCATTTCAGCCCGAGCATGCACGCACCTCTGATCTCCCTCTGTCAGAGTCCCTTTCACTGAGTGCATTGCTGCCAGCTCCACCTTAATAATGAGTAACTGGGTGGTGTCGCAGCTCTCACAGTGGCTGTAGCTCATCTGCTAATCGAAAGGTTTGTTGTTTGATCCTTGGCTGCTCCTACATGACAAATATCCTACACCAAGTAGCATAGCAAAGCAGAAAGTCAGGCTCCAGATTTCCCACAATCCTCTCAATTCGTGTGGTGACGGTTCTCCTGCAGAGGGGCTTATTCTCCCTCCTGGATGTTTAAAGCTGGTAACAAGTTTTTCTGCAGCTTAACAAAGGTTCAGAGATGTATTTAATCCTTAAACACAGCGATCTGCTCCCCACAAACGAAGCCCACAGCTTAACCTCTGACCTCAGTCCATGATGTGTATCTTGCACACGTTTGACTGCTGAACCCGACGAGACCGGATGTGATGCCGACACCTGTTTCAGGTTTGGAGAAGCAGACTGCAACTTACTGTTGGGCCCTGAGTGTTTGAGCTGCAGATGTTTTCTGAACCCAAACACCTGGAAGCAGCGAGTAAGTTGATCTTAAAAGCAGAGAGCATGTTCGATGCTGTTTGGCTGACTCGACTTCCTGTCAGTTTTCTCACTCTTACAGTTTCGCTGTCCTTCATTTACAGCACTGACTCAGACGGACAGCTGCCCTCCCCCGCCTCACCTGTCCAGACTGGTCGCCATGGTTTCATCAGATGAGAGAGAGCAGTAACCGCGTTTTATTGGCTGAGCTCGTCCGTCTGTCTTAACGAGTGCTCATCGTTAGCTCATTAGGGTGGGAGGGGTCATTAACGAGACAAACTGACCAGCCTCCGGACACACCCACACACACACCCACACACACACACACACACACACACACACACACACACACACACACACACACACACACTCAGAGCAGCTGCAGGATGACCACTGCACATTAAAATTTTAATTTTTTCCTTTTATGGATCTCGTTAATGTTTTTTTTTTTTTTTTAGAGCAAAGCTAATGAGACACACACACACACACACACACACACACACACACACACACACACACACACACACACACACACACAGGTGTGATGTGGTTTTTATCTGTGTCATTAGGTTTTTACTGAGCATCGGTCCTGCTGTCGACCTTTAGGACAAACGTTTAAAGTCTGAGGAGTTCGGCGCGCAGACTCACGGTAACACGAGTGAAAGTTGAAGGCGGAGACTTGCAGTGACTTCACTGAAGCTGAAGCTCCAGCTGAAGTCTTCATCGGCTCAGTTACAGTTACCACGCTCAGCTCCAGCTTCTGCGCTCTGGTGTAGGAGAAGAAGAGCGGCGCGTACGCTCGTGGCTTCGGCCGTGCTGCACCGCCAGCAGCTGTGACATCACTTCTGCTGCACTTCGCTGTTCATGAGGAGGCGAGGATTAACCTGACATTAGACTGACCTGTTTCTGCAACCTGGGATCTGTTTCAGCTTTGACACATGACTTCCACACCGGGCTGTTTTATCAGATAATCCTTTAGTTTGTAACGCTAACCCTGACCAATCAGAGGGCAAAGAAATCACTGTAACTGCAAAGGCTCAGAGGCTTCACGTCAATCATTAGTTATGCCAAGTTTTTCTTTTCCTAACGAGTTGCTCTGCTACCTGCACAGTTCATGATGTTACTTACTCCTCACCTGTAACTTTGACCGCTCAGCCAGTTCAGGGTCACGGGGGGCCTCAAACCCATCCCAGCTGTGGGGTTACAGGGGGTACACCTGGACAGGTCATCGTCCATCACACAGAGACGTCACACTGAGAATCAGCTTCACTTTTCAGCCATTACTCAAACATCTCAACAACCTCGTCAGACCTCTGCAGGTCCTTTCAGTTGAGTAGGTCAGCTAATCTGTGCAGCTCACAGGTTACTGCGGTACTGCCCCGTACCGGTGGCTGGATCAGGGTGCAGGCGGTTTCTGTGAGCGGTTTGAAGGATGTTCACATACACACACATACGCACACACACACACAAACACACACACAATCGGAGTGAACATTAGAGGGAATATGTGATTTTTCCAGAATGCTTCAGGGCGTTCTCGTCCTCTAAACTCTGAGCTCTCTGATAGATCTGAACTGATCCAATCATCTCACACACACACACACACACACACACACACACACACACACACACACACACACACACACACACACACACGCTCAGATGACCAGTGTGTGATTGAAGCAGCTTCCTGTCCTGTAGGGAAAAGTCTTAAAGGGGAATTGCACGTTTTTCATCATCAGACTGAGACGAAGCTGTTTCTGGTTCAGCTGCAGACATCTGAGAGAGTTTACTGTCTGCAGCTCCTCACTCATCATCTCCACCAGCAGGACCGGCCTCTGTAGATCGCCCACTAATGAACTGCAGGACACTGGGGACTGCTGCTGCTCCACAGCCAAGAACCTCCAGAAGATCATCGTCCTGTCCTAAAAACACCCTCCTGGTTCATGAAAGTCCTGAAGAACTTTATGCTGTCCTGAAAACACCTCCAAAGACCATGATCCTGGCCTACAGAATGAAGTCAACAATACTGTTCTGTCCTTCAGGGGCTCATGTAGAACATGGTCTGTGCTCCTCTTCTCCTAAAGAAAGTCCTAGAACTTCATCCTGTCCCACCCAGCACAGACAGCTGTGGACTTTGTTTTCTGGGTCCTTTAAAAACACATATGTTAAAGGTGTAGAGAGTGAAAAGCTCACTACGACCGGAAACAGTTCAATTCAGTGTTGCCCTCCATGTGTCCCACAAACAACTGCAGCATGCTTACAGCTGCCCGCTCGGTCAGCGCCTCAAACCGGTTTGTGTTTCCATTCAGATCCAAACTGAATCTGGTTTCAGTGACGTTCCTATTATTCTGTCCAGCCTGAAGACAAAGAGGAGAAGGGGACGCACCAGACACACTCGAGAAACCAGATGAGTGTGTGTGTGTGTGTGTGTGTGTGTGTGTGTGTGTGTGTGTCTGTGTGTGTGTCTGTGTGTGTGTGTGTGTGTGTGTGTGTGTGTGTCTGTGTGTGTGTGTGTGTGTGTGTGTGTGTCTGTGTGTGTGTCTGTGTGTGTGTCTGTGTGTGTGTGTGTGTGTCTGTGTGTGTCTGTGTGTGTGTGTCTGTGTGTGTGTGTCTGTGTGTGTGTCTGTGTGTGTGTCTGTCCCTCGGTGATGGGAGCTAATCTTCTCTGATGACCGCTGGGAACAACATGATCGTCACATCTTCTAACGACAAGAACACACACACACACACACACACACACACACACACACACACACACACACACACACACACACACTCCTCAGTAATTAGTAGTCCTGTGTTCTTCCTGCCAAGCTGTTACTGTGAGCTCTCAGCTGCCAATCATGGCTATTCCCTCAGTAATTCAGCAGCCAATCAGCTGTGGAGAGAAACAACGGCGAGCGCGCCCTCCAGCTACAAACAGACAGACGGAGAAAGAGATGAAGAGGGAGGAGGAGGAGGAGAGGGAGTCAATTAAAGAGATGAAGAGCGAGGCGCTGAGCTCCAGTAAAAAGACCAAACTACTGAGAGAGGACTCAACTGTTTCGCTCTCTCCTCTTCCTCCTCCTCCTCTTCCTCCTCTCACCTGTGAAATATTCAGGCTGTTGTCAGGTGATCACCACCCTGTGTGTGAGCTCCACAGACCTTCAGGAGGATATTTGAGTGTAAAAATCTTCCTCACAGTCTGAGCTTTGTGGTGATTCCTGGTCACTCTGAGGTGCCGTAGGTCAAAGGTGAATCTTTGTTCGTATCCTAAACAGAGACGATTAATCCTAATCGGCTCAGGGGGTTGGGAATCGCATCTGTAACCGGAAGGTCGCCGGTTCGATCCCTGGGCTCGCTGTCCTGGTCGTTGTGTCCTTGGGCAAGACACTTTACCCTACTTGCCTACTGGTGTTAGCCAGAGGGGCCGATGGTGCGATTTGGCAGCCTCGCTTCTGTCAGTCTGCCCCAGGGCAGCTGTGGCTACAACTGTAGCTGCCTCCACCAGTGTGTGAATGTGAGAGTGACTGAATAGTGGCATTGTAAAGCGCTTTGGGTGCCTTGAAAAGCGCTATATAAATCCAATCCACTATTATTATTATTTGTTTCAGGAAGTGACGGTGTTTGGGCGAGAGGGTGGAGGGCTACGTTGTCAGCTAATTCTAGCTGCCCTGGTTAGGAGTGTATGGGTCTGTTATACAGGCACAGATAACTGATAACTAAACCTATAACTAAAACCAGACTTCTTGGATGGCCTGTTAGCACAGTAACCTCACAGCAGCCATAACATTGGTCAGATATTTGCATTACAAACACACCAACAGAGGTCCACGGACTCCACTCAGACGGGCAGCGAGCAGCTACAGCCGCCCATTTCACCATCCACCTGTCACTCACAGAGGCCACGCCCCTAACAATGCAAACTTTAAGCCTTAATAGTATCTAAACAGAATAAATATAAACAAATGCACCGACCTGTACAGTTGTTATGTTGTTATGATATTCAGAGGCTCTGCTTCGTCCTGTTAATCAAACAGGTTGTTAATGAGCAAAGAGCGCAGAGAAGATTTACAGACAAAAAATAATTAGAGCAGCTCGTTAGCACTGCGAGGGCATATCACTGTATCACTGAGTAATTAAATCATTACTGTTACATTGACACTGTTAGTCTCAAGGCCAGTCCTCACAGCTAACGAGCTCGCTCTGTAAAGTAATTAAACCTGGATTTATACTAACGAGGAAACACGACGCTGCCGTACGCCACGTGTTGGTTTAACTGTCTCTGAGAAAGAACAGCATCACCCCTCATACCAGAAATCACATCACAGAAGAAGAAAGAGGTGCGAGCACACTCAGCGTTAGCATCCCCACAAGGGAAAAAGAACATGTGTATGTCACAAATACCAACACACAGACGAAGTAAGTGTGTTGTTTAAAAAGCCGAATGAGGGCGCTCAGCAGGGTCAGCAGGCGGCCCATGTGCCATCCAGCTACTGCAGAGCCCTGGGTTCAAATCTGCCTTCAGGTTATGTGCTGATTATCTGCTTCCCACGGTGCTGTTTCTATGAAGCCTTTTTGTCCCCAAAACAAGAAAACCTCAAACATCACGAGCCAACACGTGTTCCCAAATCGACATGAAACTCAGAGGTGTGCCTGAATCAGACCAGCATCAAGAACAGCAGGCCCTAAAAGAGTCTGACCTCTGACCTGGTGAATGTCAGAGGGGGGGGCGATGCTGATGTGGATCCAGCTGTGCTGTCTGAGACGGTGACCCGCGCTGCAGCTTTGAACACAGTCAGAGTCCCGATGCTCACAAATGTCAGTGCACACGGGCTCAGGTGGCGGTCGCTCCCCCACAGGTACGGAGCAATAACGAGGCGGCAACGCTCTGAGACGTTTTCAGAAATATACCAAATAAATAAGGCAACAAAGACGGGTTTTTGTGGGCCCTTTCCTGGAGGGGTGGGGCTTAGTGGGCGCTCCGATGTTAGAACGACAGGCAGACAGAAGGGGAGGAGTCTGTCCATCAGTTAGCACTTCAGGTAATTAAAACTAATTAATCATCCATGTTAACGTCATGGAAACACAATCAATCATCATCAGAGCCGACACCACCTCTGTCACCATCATCATCATCATCGTAGCTGTTATTACAGATCGCTGAGGTGCCCCGTCTTAGTCTTATTTAAATGTGTGTGTGTGTGTGTTTGTGTGTGTGTGTCTCAGCCTGATCTGCACGCACTGCTGTTAATTAGCTCTGTCAGTCATCCTGCGGGGGTGGGTAGGTGGGAGGGGCATTTCAACTCCATGACTGTTCCTGTGGTTGAGATTAAGCTTCTGATTGGTCGAGTTCAGCTTTGATTTCGTCCCCTAACATGACTCCAAAGGAACTTTTTTATTCATTGTTTAAAAAGTAAACTTTGGTGTATTATTGAATCAAATTTGGTCAGACTTCCACGCGGTCTGCATTTGTGCTATGTAACTGTAACTGTAACTGCTGAGGAAAGTGTGAGTGTGAGCTCGCACAGCTCTGGTGCGATGAGGGAGGAGTGGATCTGACGGAGGAACCAGAAGTGACCGTCAACGTGCCAAACTTGCAGTACCGCTCATGTCCAGCAGAGGCAGCAGTGAGTCCAGCCCCATAGCGCTCCACCTGCAGGTCCAGATGTGGCTCTGAAGAAGCCAACGTGGTGCTCACGCTCACGGTTCCTGTGCTCGTCAGGAATAAAGCCGGCAGGCTGAAATAAAGCAGAATGGCCCTTTATATCTACAGGACACACGTCAGTGAAGGTCACAGGTTTAATCCCCGAACCACCACAAGTGCCCCGAAGCAAGGCAGCAGCCGAGAGTCCAGCTGTCTGCTGACACACACACACACACACACACACACACACACACACACACACACACACACACACACACACACACACACAGTCTCCTCCTCTCTAATTAAGATTAATTACCTGCTCGTTAATGTGCTGTGAGCTTCCTGAGGAGACCGGTGACGGCTCAAGGACAGTTTGGACATTAAAACGCTGCTTTGACGTCCACGTTTAAAACAGCTGACGGGAGTCTCCTCAAACTGCAGCAAGCTCATTACTGACATCAAAGCTATTGTCTCCTCAAACGATCCCAGTGAAAAATGCAAATCAGGTGTTTTCTCTTTTACAGCGCCGGCTAAACCCACGCTGGAAATCCTGATTTTATCTCAGCGATATGTTAGAGGGTAAAAACGTAAAACATCAGGACAACTAACGAAGGAACAAAAGTTCTAAAACTTGAGTTTTCTGAGGATTGAAAGTGAGGAGACTGACGGAGAGGAGCGCCTGTGGAAGCAGAGCTTTACGTTCCGGCGAGGCGTCGAACATCTGTGAAGGCCTCATCGCTGATGAAGCACCTCTGGAAGAACCAGAGTACAGCCTGACACTGAAACATCTGAAACATCTGGAGCGTTGTGGCTCCGCAGACACCACAAAGCAGCAACTGATGAAGTCCAACGAACTCGTGCGTCTAAGCTCTGACATGCCGTCGTCGTCTTCAGTGTCCCAGAAACATCCAAACATCGTGAAGTTCTGATCCGATCGATTTGTGTCCCAGCAGGAAAAAGGTCGTATTTCTTCTTCTGCTGCTTTTAAATAAAGAAGAACGCCGCAGAGAGGAGACGTCCTGGTTTGGACCGGGTCAGAACCGAATCATCTCCATTACATCTTTCTTCTTTTTTGTGTCTGTGGACCAATCAGAGTGAAGCTCTCTGCCTGCTGATTGGCCGCCCAGCTGCAGGTGATGACTGTTTCTGAGCAGCCATGTTTAATTCAGTAAAGGCGCCGGCAGGCAGCGTTAGTTATTAAAACACCTTAAAACCATCACTCAGCGCGCCTTAAAAACCACTTAGTGGGTTAAATATTCAGCAGCGCGTCGGCCTGAAGTGGCCTCAGAGTTTCACGCCAGGTTCAGTCCATTACACGCCGGCCGCGAGCGAGGCCCACAAATCAAAATATTAAGCAGCAAATGAGTCAAATAATCGACTGAATAACAGAGCAGAGACGCTCAGATGGACAAAGCAAGCGCACCCGCTCAGGAGCAGCCGAGGGAGGGAGACACCCGCGGTGTGAGCGCGCTCAGTGCGGCGCTGTGACTGAATGATGATAACTACAGGTGTGAAACACAGTTTAGACCCGTCCGAAATGCTCGTGGGTGTGTCCCCAAGATGGACGCTGACCCACTGTTGACCATGTGACTCATCACATCACTCATCATCTCAGGTGTGAAAACGGGTCGTTATCAGCAGAGGTGAAACCACTCTGAGACCTGCCACACCCACAGGGAGTCGGCGTTAAGGCGTCTGGGAACTACATTACAGATGGCAGACGGTTGGCGTCATAAGCTCCGCCCTCTGTTCAAAGATGGTCGTTCACAGTGGACGTAGATGCTTCTTTCACTCCTCTTTCAAACCATCTGTCTTCTCTTCTTCAAAGAACGACCTTTGACCTTTATATGCAGCTGTATAGCTGAGTCTTGTCCCGTGTCCTGTGCTCCACGACTGACAAACCAAACGCACCCAGGGCCTGCAGGGACAGGAAGTGATGTCTCGCAAAACGCTACTCCTTCTTCTTTGATTTTTCGTACTCGGATGTTGCAGCAATGTTGCTGTCAGCACTGAAGTGTGACACGTATGATGAACGGCGCGGCTTTGACCGAATCATGTGTTATGATTGTGCAACCACCTGACAGGAAGCAGAGCAGCTTTATGAGAAGTCATGTGACTGAAAAGCCCACATGTGAGGTTCAGCATCAATGACTTGTTCTTCAGGTCTTCTGTATTTGGTTTGACTGTTGTTGTTTTAACACGAGTCAGAGATCTGCAGCACACACACACACACACACACACACACACACACACACACACACACACACACACACACACACACACACACTGAAAACATACAAACACACTCTGAGGGCGTCATGGGTCAGACAACGTTCAGCCTGCAGCTAAACAGAGATGAGAGGTTTCCTGTTTCAAACCACTCTGACACACATTAATAAATTATCTCACACACACACACACACACACACACACACACACACACACACACACACACACACACACACACACACACACACACACAAGCCCGTTCAGCTATCTTAGTGAGGACCTTCATTGACATAATGCTTTCCGTAGCCCCTTACCCTGACCCTAAGCTAACTGTAACCCTGACACTAAAACCAGATTCTGAGCCTCAAAAATGTCTTCAAACTTTTGGGGACCAGGTCTCCACAAAGCTTTGAATATACGCTCACAAATGTGTGTGTTTGTGTGTGTGTGTGTGTGTGTGTGTGTGTGTGTGGTGCTAATTGCTCATCCTCGTTTCTTATTTAAATGTGAACAAATGGACTGGTGGCTTCATTGAGACGCAGAGAGAAAATCCTCGTTAAACTTTGATTCTGTCGGTGAATCTTTCAGCAGCGCCGAGCAAACAGAGCTCGTTAGATGTGCACGCGCGCGCATGAATTATCCAGGCGTGACATGAAATATTAACACAGACTTCAGCTCTGATGTGCATCACAGCTTCATGTTGGAACAGGGAAGCCACAGAGAGGAGGTCACGCCACCGCCGCTCACCTGTTCTATGCCTGATCACATGACACACACACCTGCCGCTACTGTTCAGGCCCGAGGCAGCTCTCACCTGCTCCAACATGGACACCTGTGATGTTGTCCTTTAGTGTCATCAGGTGGGACTCTGCAGTTTGGAGGCCAGGTCAGCACTTTGGCTTTTTTGCTTCTGGTTTTTTAGTGCTGGGGCGGAGCTTCCTGTTTGCAGGTACCCACAGGACAACAACTTCTGACGGAAGCTAACCAAACAACCAATGAAAATGGAGCATCAGTTCACAGACTCAAAGTCTGAGGGCAGAGTCACGTACTCCTCCATCAACTATCAAATGTGCCGTTCTGTCTTTTCAAAGCAGATATGACTCAAAAGATCCTGTCAAAAAAGTAAATGAACAGATTACAACATCTGAGAAATAGTGCAGCGATTCTGTGACAGAGCTTGTGTGGCTTTAACGAGCTGTGATGTTTGGTGTGAAATGCTTCATCTCAGCTCTGTGAGGATCTTCAGGAACAGTTCTACAGGCTTCCTGTCAGGATGAGGTCCGGCTCTGATAGAGTTCCCCTGTGCGTTTCTTTCCAGGTGTGCTTTAACCTCCTAAAACCCGAACTCTTCCACAGCAGCATTGTAATTTCTCTTTGATATTTGGACACATTGGGACCTGATGAATGTAAAAACAAAGAATTACCAGATTTTTGTTTCTAAGAAAAATCAGAGCCACATATGAGGATATTTGTTTAAAATTTCGATAGAACAGTAGAACAGGATATCAGGCCCTTGTAGAGCAAAATTGAGTGTTTTGGTCTAAATAACCCAAAATGTGATGTCCCCACATGTGGACGCAGGTCCTAGGTTAATGCACCTGCAGCATGTTTGGATCAATTTCATACTGAGGCATGAAGCTGATGTTTCCAGATGTTCCTGCATGGTGGATCAGACGAATCAAACAGCACTGACTGACCGGCAGCCGAAACCATGGATTTAGAGTCTAAATGCTGGTGGTGGCGAAGACGCAGCTCGGGGGCTGGACTGAGCTCTGAGTGTGGTTCGGTGAGGTTCCAACGTACAAAGTGCTGTACATTGGAAGCATATAATAAAATTATATAGGATATAAATAAAAGCCAAATAAAAAGTAAAATAATTAATTAAATAACTAATTTAATTACAAGAGAAACTAAGTCTCGCTGAGGTTAAAAGCCAAAGAATAAAAGTGGGTTTTAAAACATGATTTAGAAGTGGACAGTGAAGGGGCCTCTCTAACATGCACGGGCAAATTATTCCATAATTTAGGAGCCACGATAGAAGAGGCCACGCCCCCTCTGAGCTTCCTCCTGGATCTCTCCAGCAGCAGCTGGTCAGCTGACCTGAGAGACCGACAGGGTGTGTGGAGAAGCTCAGAGAGGTAAGACAGGGCGAGACTGTGAAGGCATTTAAAAACAAACATGAGAATTTTAAAATGAACTCTAGAAGACACGGGCAGCCGGTGAGGCCAGCACAGGGTTATGTGCTCTCTTTTACGAGTTCCTGTTAGGAGTCGTGCAGCCACATTTTGAACCAGCTGCAGACGTGAGAGCTACGACTGACTGACCCCCACATAAAGTGCGTTACAGTCCAGGCGGGAAGAAATAAAAGCATGGATCCTGTTTCAAGGTGCTGCCCAGAAAGAAAAGATTTCACTCGTGCCAGTCGGCTTAAATGATAAAAACTGGACTTCACCACTGCTCTGATTTGGCTGTACAATTTAAAATCACTGTCCAACTTAAAACCAAAGTCAGTAACAACAGGTTTAAAATAAACTTCCAGGAGTCCCAAATCTACAGAGGAGGACTCGCAGGGACAACTGGGTCCAAACACCAACAGACGGAGCAATCAGGGAATGAGAGACAGGAGGGAAACACAGCAGGGACAAATCAGGCCTAATGAGACAGGAAAAGCAAAACCAAACACACTAACATAAGACATGGACCTTCAAAGTAAAACAGGAAGCATAACACAGCTGATACAGCAGACAGGGGAGACAGAGCAACTAAGGAACACCGACAGAAACCAGCAGGCAGAACTCAAAGTACAGTAATAATGAAACTCTGGACATCACACGGTGAGTGTGCTGCACTGACACAGCTAAGCTTGATTAATTTGGATGCATTTTGTGAGCACACAGTTTCAGGGATTTTCATATTTCAGTTAATCTTTTTATTTTTAAAGATTTAGTTAATCACTAGAAAGACACATGTGAGGTACTTAAGTGTATATAAAGACTGTTTATAGGCCAGAAAATTACTGAAAGCAGAACAAGCCCATCGTTAGGAACAAAAGACACAAAGGAGTCGAAGTGCAGTGCAGTCATTCTCATCATTACAATAACATTACACTCTGAGCTGAACACACACACACACACACACACACACAGACACAGACACACACACACACACACACACACACACACACACACAGACAGAGCTCTTCATGAAGTTTCTGCAAATTTCTACTTTCCAGCCTTGTGCCACCCTGACCGCCATCACACTGCTGCTCTGGCCAAACAGTCCATCACTTCACACTAATAGACTGCCAACTGGTCAGCCCACACACACACACACACACACACACACACACACACACACACACACACACACACACACACACACACACACAGAGGGTGGTGACCTGCTATTACTGAGCTTTTCTGCTTCGCTGCAGCCTGGTAATGATGGTCAGCTGTGTGTGTTTGTGTGTGTGTGTGTGTGTGTGTGTGTGTGTGTGTGTGTGTGTGTGTGTGTGTGTGTGTGTGTGTACGCGCGTGTGTGTGTGTGTGTGTGTGTCCGGAAACTAGTAATGTGTCGGCTGAATAACTGACTGATTGACGGAGGGAGGGGGAGGGATGACAGGCGGCGTGACAGCAGAGGAGGAATAGAAATGGAGAAAAAGAAAAAAACAAGAAAGTGAGTGTTGACCCGTCCAGAGTTCAACAGCACACTGACACCAAGAAAATATCTGACACACACACACACACACACACACACACACACACACACACACACACACACACACACAGACACACACACACACACACAGAGCAGGCTTTTAATTAGTGATGTAGTTTTAGTTGAGTGATCAGCCTGTAAAGCTAACAATGTTTGCTACCCTGCACAGAAACACAACAGCTAATTCAATTCAGTACACACACACACACACACACACACACACACACACACACACACACACACACACACACACACACACACACACACACACACACACACACACACACACTGAGCTGGGAAATTAACCCAGGTTAAATCAATTTTATTTTGTGCTTATGGGATGAAACAGTGAGTCGGTGTGTCAACAAACACATGTTCATTAAAACTCCATTTTGTGCCGCCGCTCCTCGTATTGACCCGGCGGTTATTAATTCTGTCTGATCGGGTTTAATGCGGACCTGGACTCAGTCTGCTGAACACGTTACGGCAGAGTCCTGCCAGCTCAGCACGAGTCCAAACAAAGTCCGCCCAGGATAAACTCCAGAAATCCACTTAGAAATCGGAGCGGCGGATCCGTCCTCTGAGAGTCGGTGTGTGATTTTCAGCTTCCTTCACTCGCTGATATTCGTGTGCGTGCACGTCACTGCAGAGCCCCGCTGCTCTGGACCAGTTTGAATCCACGTTTTCATTTTGTTTGAGCTGTTCTGAGTGTTTAGATTGAAGCTGTCTGCATCCAGGTGTGCATGATGTAAATGTCCCCACACACACGATGAACACTACGACTGTGGAAACTCCAGTTCTATGAACACACACGGCTGTAGGAGGTTTGCAGGTTTCCACCACAGATGTAAGAGATGGACGCCACCTGCCGGCTGTCGCAGATATTTTTGTGTTTTGAAACTATGATGAGTTGAGGTGAGCTGTCAGTGCGCTTGTTTTGGGGCCTTTGTGACTCTATTTGAGCCATAGCTTCTGAAACAAAGCCCTCCCTGCGTGTTTGGAAGGAGCTGACGCCGACCTGAGCGGCAGGTCCTCGTGCGTCTTTGCTCAGAGGATGCAGAAAGGTTTGGACACGTTTAAGTGGACCGCACACCAACGGGAAAAAGCAGAATGACCTTTTACGTTTCTGCGTTCGACACGAGTAAGAACAAACAGATTCATCTAACATCAGACGGCGCACAAAGTTTCCCATCATCCCTGTCTGCGGGTGAAGCGGCGGCCGCCGACTCTCGACCTTCAGCGGCACCTCGGAGGACGAAGCAGTCATTGGAGGAAGCGTTCGGGGGCAGACAGACGGAGATGGACGGGGGAGAGAGGCAGAAATCCATTCAGAGACGTTAATAAAATCAAAGAGCCCGATATGATCAAGCATGAAGTACATTACAAAGGTAATGTGAATTTAAGCCCAGATCCTTTCATTATCAAAAACAGTGAGCCGTCGCTCGGCGGCCGACAGACGCCGGCGAATTTATGAGGCCAACTCCCCCAATCTAATAGAAGGATTCAGGTGTTACTAATGGACGAGAGAGGGAGGTAATAGAGGAGAGAGAGAGCTAATATGGAGTGATGGAGACAGACGAGAAAGAGAGCGAGATGAAGACAGATGAGAGACGGACGAAAAGTTGGAGACAGACTGGAGGAAGAGGAGGAAGAGGAGGAAGAGGCGCGTGAGTCCATTTATATGAGAGAAGCTTCTGAAGCCTTTTCTGCTTTCACCGTCGAATAGATGAGAAGAATCCACAGAGCCCGGCTGTCACACCTGCACCGACCTCACCTGTCCCTCTGTCCTTCGTCTCTGCGCTCTGACCTCAGGTGTGCTGGGCAGGTAACGTCCTGATCTGAGTCTGACCTTTGACCTTCACCCTAAAACTTACTGATGAAGACTGAAAGAGGGAGCACACACACATACACACACACGCACAAATAATCACACAATCATTTAACCCACGTTGACTCTGCTGTGTTTCAACCTGTTAAACTGAGTGTGTGTGTGTGTGTGTGTGTGTGTGTGTGTGTGTGTGTGTGTGTGTGTGTATGCGTGTGTGTGTGTATGCGTGTGTGTGTATGCGTGTGTGTGTGTGTGTATGCGTGTGTGTGTGTGTGTGTGTATGCGTGTGTGTGTGTATGCGTGTGTGTGTGTGTGTGTGTGTATGTGTGTGTGTGTGTATGCTAGAGATGGCACGATACCACTTTATGTCTGATATCTGATATAATGTTTTTTAATCAATAAAACTGTTTTTTAAATATCTTGCTGCATTTTGTATAAGTTCATACTCAAGTTTAAATAAACAAACACTGAAGCTATCCTGTTATACCTGTGTGTGAAAAACACACTGCACTCAAAATATTTCATAGTTCAGCAAAACGGATCAATCTAACAAACTTAAACCTGCACCAGCCTCCCTACTCTGGTATTTTAAAGAGTACTTAGCAGAAATATTAAACAACCTAACTAACAGGGCTGCAAACTCCCAGCAAAAAAAAAAAAAGTGAACCCCCCCACTGTCCACCTCATGGTGCTTAATCGACGTAATCAACTTTAATTTGATGCAGTGTGAAAAAAAATGCACAGAAATAAATTATTTTTCAAGAATAATTAAATAGATTCAACATAAGAAGCATCTATGTCCACTGTGAGCGACCATCTTTGAACAGAGGCGGGGTTTACGACACCAACTCTCTGCCATCTATAATCCAGTTTTGAGATCCTTCCCAGACGCCTTAACGCCCACTCACATCCTGGGCCATCTGACCTCAGGAATTCGCATGATAAGGTGGGGCCAGGTTTCACAATGAACACACCCGAAACTCTGGCTGATTGTGACCCACACCCAGTTTCACACCTTGGCTCAGGCGATTAGAGGATCATCAGGGGTCCTTTTGTCCCTCTGTGGGGAGAAACTCCCACTAGGTTATATCTGGGACTCTCCACCATTTGACCTTAGAACTGAAGAAGCTTCTCGGATGAGAGGTGAAACGTCTTCAAGCAACTTAAAGAAGTCCAGACGCTTTTCTTTGCAAGCTCCTTTGACTACGATGACCTGGATGACTGAGAAACAACACAGATAGATTCAACATCTTTCTTCAACAGAACTGCAGACTGCACAGATGGTTCCCAAAGGAAAAAGTACTACAGCTTACTAGGGTATATTAGACTTAACAGTTACTAGTGATGGACTTCTATACATTTTACATCAGATTAAAACTTTGGGTGTCAGATAATTATTTATTAAAAGCTCGACATTTTAAATGAGAATAAGAAAGAAAAGTATGTCTTTGTGCCCCTTTTCCCTGTTCATGCCCTATCGGCCCCCCTGGCTAAACTTTGCTGGAGATGAAATGCTGGTTTGAGGCTACAAATACACACAGCTGCTCTATCACGTGAGCACACTGCTCCCACGTGCTACAGTTATGAGCCGAGTTACCCGTGTGGGAAGTTTTGTGAGGTGCTTTTTTGATATTTAATGGATCGGATTACATGTTTTATTTCTCTCCGATATCCGATCCAGTGATTTAGGTCAGTATCAGACCGATACTGATACGTAATATCGGATCGGTCCATCTCTAGTGCGTGTGTGTGTGAGTGTGTGTGTGTGTGTGGTGCACTTGTGCCCAGAATGATGCACACAGGCAACAGAAGTTAAACACAACTAACACACTGTTTTCATCATTAACACACTACCACT
>NC_137429.1:1112500-1190000 GCF_964374335.1 Astatotilapia calliptera
ATGATTCACTGTAGTCACAATGAACAGAGAGCATCAGAGGGGAAAAAATGAAAGATAGAAAGAAACCAAAAGTGAAGAAACACAAGAACTGCTAAAAGTAAATGACTTTAGAATTGATGCCACAGTGCACACATGAAAATCGAAATATCCTGGTCATGAAGAAATTCAATTCAATTCAATTTTATATATATAGCGCTGTGGTGGAATTAAGCCACGACGGGACCACAGATCTGCGTTTTGAGTCATCTTTATTCACCACTTCTCACCACAACACCTCACAACCCCTGAGATCCCGTGTTTTAACACGGTGGGCGTAATTGCGGATGCCGTGCAGGTGCGTCCGCAGGCATCGCAAACCATGCCCCACTACAGAGCTACAGTATCCAGAGTTGTACGTAGTGAGGAGGTGAAATTATTAACAAGATAATCGACCTCTGTTGGGGTAGCGTTCAGATAGCTGCTCTGCTCTATATTGGTACAGGGCATTGAAGATGATAACAGTGGGTGGATTATATTCTTAAACTTAGTTACAGTGCTTTCAGAAAGACATCTACTGTGATAAAGTCTACTCTCCACCACTGTGTAATCAATTATTGTAAATGTAAATGTTATCAGGAAATGATCAGACAGGAGAGGGTTTTCAGGAAACACTGTTAAATGTTCAGTTTCTATGCCATATGTTAAAACAAGATCTAGAGTGTGATTAAAGTGGTGGGTGGGTTCTTTTACATTTTGAGAGAAGCCAATTGAGTCTAATAACAGATTAAATGCCATGTTGAGGCTGTCATTTTTAGCATCTACATGGATGTTAAAATCACCCACAATAATTATTTTATCTGAGCCGAGAACTAAATCAGTCCCCATAGAGAAGAAATGTCCCCGCAGTATTGAAATGTCCTGGTGGTATAAAAATGTCCCCATGGTGTAGAAATTTCCCCATGATGCAGTAATGTCTCGATGGTGTTAAAATGCCATGGTAAAGTAGAAAAATCCCCACGATGTAGAAACGTGGTGTAAAAGTGTCCTGGTGATGTAGAAATTTCCCCATGATGTATCAATGTCCCCCTGGTGTAGATGTGTGCAGGTGATGTAGAAATGTCTTAGTTGGGTAGAGATGTCTGAGCACTTAGTTCATTTAATCTGTAAACAGGATGTGCTCTGAAAAGCTGGTCCAGCCAAATCCAGTCTATCATCAACCTAAAATCTGATCTACACTGTGTCTACATAACCATGTGCAAAGTGTCTTCGGCCACAGGTACCTGTGAGTTTGTTGAACCTTTTACCTTAGCATGCTAAGGTCCAGGCATGACTTCTTGAAGATGTTTAATAAAAAGCCTGTGTGCTTTTCCTCTGGTCCTCTGAGAGCATACTGAAGTCTGCATCACTGCACGGTTCAGCAGTTGCTCCTCAGCAAACAAGAAATTACTTCAGAGAGTGATCAGCACAGCACAAAACATCACTGCACCCACACAGAACTGTCCTCACAGAGCAAAGCAGTCTTCTCTGAGCAAAACTGTCCTCAAAGAGCAAAACTGTCTTCTCTGAGCAAAACTGTCCTCAGAGAACAAAACTGTCCTCACTGAGCATGACTGTCTTCACAGAGCAAAACTGTCCACACAGAGCAAAAACTGTCCTCAATAAGCAAAACTGTCTTCTCTGAACAAAAACTGCCCCCACAGAGCAAAAACTGTCCTCACTGAGCAAAACTGCTCTCACTGAGCAAAAACTGTCCTCACAGAGCAAAACTGTCCTCACTGAGCAAAACTGCTCTCACTGAGCAAAAGCTGTTCTCACAGAGCAAAACTGTCTTCACTGAGCAAAATTGCTCTCACTGAGCAAAAACTGTCCTCAAAAAGCAAAAACTGTCCTCACTGAGCATAAGTGCCCTCACAGAGCAAAAGCTGTCACCACAGAGCAAAACTGTCCTCATAGAGCAAAACTGTCCACACAGAGCAAAAACTGTCCTCAAGGAGCAAAGCTGTCATCACAGAGCAAAAACTGTCCTCAAGGAGAAAAACTGTCTTCACAGAGCAAAACTGTCCACACAGAGCAAAAACTGTCCTCAAGGAGCAAAACTGTCCACACAGAGCAAAAACTGTCCTCTCTGAGAAAAACTGTCTTCACAGAGCAAAACTGTCCTCACAGAGCAAAAACTGTCCTCAAGGAGCAAAACGGTCTTCTCTGAGCAAAAACGGTCCTCACAGAGCAAAAACTGTCCTCACTGAGCAAAACTGTCTTCACAGAGCAAAATTGTCCACATAGAGCAAAACTGTCCACACAGAGCTAAAAATGTCCTCAATAAGCAAAACTGTCTTCTGTGAGCAAAAACTGCCCCCACAGAGCAAAAACTGTCTTCACAGAGCAAAACTGTCCACATAGAGCAAAACTGTCCACACAGAGCAAAAACTGTCCTCACTGAGCAAAACTGCTCTCACTGAGCAAAAACCGTCCTCACTGAGCAAAAGTGCCCTCACAGAGCAAAAACTGTCCACATAGAGCAAAACTGTCCACACAGAGCAAAAACTGTCCTCAAAAAGCAAAAACTGTCCTCACAGAGCAAAAACCGTCGTCACTGAGCAAAAGTGCCCTCACAGAGCAAAAACTGTCTTCACAGAGCAAAACTGTCCTCATAGAGCAAAACTGTCCACACAGAGCAAAAACTGTCCTCAAGGAGCAAAACCGCCATCACAGAACAAAAACTGTCCTCAAGGAGCAAAACTGTCTTCACAGAGCAAAACTGTCCACATAGAGCAAAACTAACCACACAGAGCAAAAACTGTCCTCACTGAGCAAAACTGCTCTCACTGAGCAAAAACTGTCCTGACAGAGCAAAACTGTCCTCACAGAGAAAAAACTGTCCTCAATGAGCAAAAGTGCCCTCACAGAGCAAAAACTGTCCTCACAGAGCAAAACTGTCCTCATAGAGCAAAACTGTCCTCAATAAGCAAAACTGTCTTCTGTGAGCAAAAACTGTCCCCACAGAGCAAAAACTGTCTTCACAGAGCAAAACTGTCCACATAGAGCAAAACTGTCCACACAGAGCAAAAACTGTCCTCACTGAGCAAAACTGCTCTCACTGAGCAAAAACTATCCTCAATAAGCAAAACTGTCTTCTCTGAGCAAAAACTGCCCTCACAGAGCAAAAACTGTCCTCACTGAGCAAAACTGCTCTCACTGAGCAAAAACTGTCCTGACAGAGCAAAACTGTCCTCACAGAGAAAAAACTGTCCTCAATGAGCAAAAGTGCCCTCACAGAGCAAAAACTGTCCTCACAGAGCAAAACTGTCCTCATAGAGCAAAACTGTCCTCAATAAGCAAAACTGTCTTCTGTGAGCAAAAACTGTGCCCACAGAGCAAAAACTGTCTTCACAGAGCAAAACTGTCCACATAGAGCAAAACTGTCCACACAGAGCAAAAACTGTCCTCACTGAGCAAAACTGCTGTCACTGAGCAAAAACTGTCCTCACAGAGCAAAACTGTCTTCTCTGAGCAAAAACTGGCCTCAAAGAGCAAAACTGTCCTCAAAAAGCAAAAACTGTCCTCACAGAGCAAAAACCGTCCTAACTGAGCAAAACTGCCTCACAGAGCAAAAACTGTCTTCACAGAGCAAAACTGTCCTCACAGAGCAAAACTGTCCTCACAGAGAAAAAACTGTCTTCTCTGAGTAAAAACTGTCCTCACTGAGAAAAACTGTCCTCACTGAGCAAAAACTGTTCTCACTGAGCAAAAACTGTCCTCACAGAGCAAAACTGTCCTCACAGAGCAAAAACCGTCCTCACAGAGCAAAACTGTCGTCTGTGAGCAAAAACTGTCCTCACAGAGCAAAACTGTCCTCATAGAGCAAAAAACGTCCTCACAGACAGAAACTGTCGTCACAGAGCAAAACTGTCCTCAAAGAGCAAAAGCTGTCCTCACAGAGCAAAAACTGTCCTCACTGAGCAAAACGGTCTTCTCTGAGGAAAACTGTCTTCTCTGAGCAAAACTGTCCTCAATGAGCAAAACTGTCTTCACAGAGCAAAAACTGTCCTCACAGAGCAACAACTGACCTCACAGAGCAAAACGGTTTTCTCTGAGCGAAAACTGTCTTCACAGAGCAAAACTTTCTTCTCTTAGCAAAAACCGTCCTCACAGAGCAAAAACTGCCCTCACAGAGGAAAAACTGTCCTCTCTGAGCAACACTGCCCTCACAGAGCAAAAACTGTTTTCAAAGAGCAAAACGGTCTTCTCTGAGCGAAAACTGTCTTCACAGAGCAAAACTTTCTTCTCTTAGCAAAAACCGTCCTCACAGAGCAAAAACTGTCCTCTCTGAGCAGCACTGCCCTCACAGAGCAAAAACTCTTTTCACAGAGCAAAACTGTCTTCTCTGAGCAAAAACTGTCCTCACAGAGAAAAAACTGTCCTCACAGAGCAAAAACTGTCCTCACTGAGAAAAAACTGTCCTCACAGAGCAAAAACTGTCCTCACTGAGCAAAACTGTATTCTCTGAGCAAAAACTGTCCTCTCTGAGCAAAAACTGTCCTCACTGAGCAAAACTGTCCTCAATGATTAAAAATGTCTTCTCTGAGCAAAAACTGTCCTCACTGAGCAAAACTGCCGTCACAGAGCAAAAAATGTGCTCACAGAGCAAAAACTGTTCTCATAGAGCAAAACTGTCCTCATAGAGCAAAAACTGTCCTCTCTGAGAAAAACTGTCCTCACAGAGCAAAAATGGTAAATTGCCTTTATTTTTATAGCGCTTTACTGTTTGGACCCCAAAGCACTTTATACCATTACACTTGCCCAAGGACACAACAACCAAGACTGGCCAAACCAGGACTCGAACCAGCAACCTTCCGATTATAAGACGAACTGCCAACTCTTGAGCCACAATCTCCCCAACGTAGAGCAAAACTGTCTTCACAGAGCAAAAACTGACCTCACAGAGCAAAACGGTTTTCTCTGAGCGAAAACTGTCTTCACAGAGCAAAACTTTCTTCTCTTAGCAAAAACCGTCCTCACAGAGCAAAAACTGCCCTCACAGAGGAAAAACTGTCCTCTCTGAGCAACACTGCCCTCACAGAGCAAAAACTGTTTTCAAAGAGCAAAACTGTCTTCTCTGAGCAAAACTGTCCTCACAGAGCAAAACGGTCTTCTCTGAGCGAAAACTGTCCTCTCTGAGCAAAAACTGTCCTCACGGAGAAAAAACTGTCCTCACAGAGCAAAAACTGTCCTCACTGAGCAAAAACTGTCCTCACAGAGAAAAAACTGTCCTCACAGAGCAAAAACTGTCCTCACTGAGCAAAACTATTCTCTGAGCAAAAACTGTCCTCACTGAGCAAAACTGTCCTCAATGATTAAAAATGTCTTCTCTGAGCAAAAACTGTCCTCACTGAGCAAAACTGCCGTCACAGAGCAAAAAATGTGCTCACAGAGCAAAAACTGTTCTCATAGAGCAAAACTGTCCTCATAGAGCAAAAACTGTCCTCACTGAGAAAAACTGTCCTCACAGAGCAAAAGCTGTCCTCACACAGCAAAAGCTGTCCTCACAGAGCAAAAACTGTCCTCACTGAGCAAAACGGTCTTCTCTGAGGAAAACTGTCTTCTCTGAGCAAAACTGTCCTCAATGAGCAAAACTGTCTTCACAGAGCAAAAACTGTCCTCACAGAGCAACAACTGACCTCACAGAGCAAAACGGTTTTCTCTGAGCGAAAACTGTCTTCACAGAGCAAAACTTTCTTCTCTTAGCAAAAACCGTCCTCACAGAGCAAAAACTGCCCTCACAGAGGAAAAACTGTCCTCTCTGAGCAACACTGCCCTCACAGAGCAAAAACTGTTTTCAAAGAGCAAAACGGTCTTCTCTGAGCGAAAACTGTCTTCACAGAGCAAAACTTTCTTCTCTTAGCAAAAACCGTCCTCACAGAGCAAAAACTGTCCTCTCTGAGCAGCACTGCCCTCACAGAGCAAAAACTGTTTTCACAGAGCAAAACTGTCTTCTCTGAGCAAAAACTGTCCTCACAGAGCAAAACTGTCTTCACTGAGCAAAAACTGTCCTGATAGTGCAAAACTGTCCTCACAGAGAAAAAACTGTCCTCACTGAGCAAAAACTGTCCTCACTGACCAAAACTGTCCTCACAGAGCAAAACTGTCTTCACAGAGCAAAACAGTCCTGATAGTGCAAAACTGTCCTCACAGAGAAAAAACTGTCCTCACTGAGCAAAAACTGTCCTCACTGACCAAAACTGTCCTCACAGAGCAAAACTGTCTTCTCTGAGCGAAAACTGTCTTCACAGAGCAAAACTTTCTTCTCTTAGCAAAAACTGTCCTCACTGAGCAAAAACTGTCCTCAATGAGCTAAAACTGTTTTCACAGAGCAAAACTGTCCTCATATAGCAAAACTGTCTTCTCTGAGCAAAAACTGTCCTCAAGGGCAAAAATTGTCCTCACAGAGCAAAACTGTCCTCAATAAGCAAAACTGTCTTCTCTGAGCAAAAACTGTCCTCAAGGGCAAAAATTGTCCTCACAGAGCAAAACTGTCTTCTCTGAGCAAAACTGCCCTCACTGAGCAAAAACTGTCTTCACAGAGCAAAACAGTCCTCACTGAGCAAAACTGTCCTCACAGAGCAACAACTGCCGTCACAGAGCAAGAACTGTATTCACAGAGTAAAACTGTCCTCGTTGAGCAAAACTGTATTCACAGAGTAAAACTGTTCTCACTGAGCAAAAACTGTCCTCACAGAGAAAAAACTGTCCTCACAGAGCAAAAACTGTCCTCACTGAGCAAAACTGTATTCTCTGAGCAAAAACTGTCCTCACGGAGAAAAAACTGTCCTCACAGAGCAAAAACTGTCCTCACTGAGCAAAAACTGTCCTCACAGAGAAAAAAACTGTCCTCACAGAGCAAAAACTGTCCTCACTGAGCAAAACTGTATTCTCTGAGCAAAAACTGTCCTCTCTGAGCAAAAACTGTCCTCACTGAGCAAAACTGTCCTCAATGATTAAAAATGTCTTCTCTGAGCAAAAACTGTCCTCACTGAGCAAAACTGCCGTCACAGAGCAAAAAATGTGCTCACAGAGCAAAAACTGTTCTCATAGAGCAAAACTGTCTTCATAGAGCAAAAACTGTCCTCACTGAGAAAAACTGTCCTCACAGAGCAAAAATGGTAAATTGCCTTTATTTTTATAGCGCTTTACTGTTTGGACCCCAAAGCACTTTATACCATTACACTTGCCCAAGGACACAACAACCAAGACTGGCCGAACCAGGACTCGAACCAGCAACCTTCCGATTATAAGACGAACTGCCAACTCTTGAGCCACAATCTCCCCAACGTAGAGCAAAACTGCCCCCTACACATCACAGAAATGTCCTCACTGAGCACAAAACATCGCACACACACACACATAAATGTCCATGTTTGCACAGCCTAATTTTCCACACACACACACACACACACACACACACACACACACACACACACACACACACACACACACACACACACACACACACACACTCTTTTCACCTCAGTCTGGATTTCACCCTTCCTCCTCCTCCTTCTCCTCCTCCCTCCTTCTTTCTTCTTTTATTCCACTCATTTTTACATTTACATCTCCTCCCTCTCCCTCCTGCCCCTCTCCAGGGAGGGACGGCAGATTGCTTTTCTCACCCTGCTGCTCTAAATGTCATTTTACTGAGAGCAGAAAGACAGAGGGGGAGGGACGGGGGACGTGGAGACAGGGACAGAGGGGAAGCCGGGCTGAGAAACACGATTGGACTCTTTTATTCACACGTTTGTTTTTAATAGGAAGTTCAGTTTGTTTAAACGGCTTCAGTCACCACCAACAGAAGACCTTTAAACTGTATTTAAAACACGGGCCGATTGTTACGATACAGAAACATTGACGTCACAACAAGAGCCGAGGTCGACAGGTTTCACAGTGGACACAATTTCTACAAATGCAGATCATGGTGTTTCTGACTGATGGGACAGTTTGGAGATAACTTAATGATTTTGCTTGTTGCATGTTGAATCTTGTGCTACCTCAGACTTTAGATGGTTGAAATTCCCAGAATAAAGTTCAGTGGTGGTGGTGATATGTGAGAGCAGGACTCATGAATGAAATCGTGAAATATTTTTAAGAAAAGAATTGATAAAAACGCTCAGATCTTCCCCTAGTGGATCCATCGGTTGGAATTTCTTTAAGTTTAACTGAAAATTTTAGAACAAAACCTCTTTAAAGACCTTTAAGTTCAACTCACTGATGGATTAACGCTGGGACGGTCAGATTTATCTTCTTCGTTGGTGCCGTACAAAAGTATCCGCTGTAGTGTAGTTCTGTTACTGACCACCAGGGGGAGCTCCGGGCCTGTTGTGCCTCTGGCTCGGTGCTCTCACACTTTAGAGGAAAAAAAGACTTCTCTTCCTCCATTTCTTCTTCTCTCACATCTCCCCTCTGTCCCCCCCACCCCCTCCTCAGAGACTCGGTACACTCACACAGCAGCAGGCTCTTTGTTTGCAGTTTGCTGTGGTTTGTAACAGGAACATACCTCCACTCCACTGCACACTCCTCTGCCCTCACACTGACACTCGTAATAATAATAACTGTTCATTTAAAATCCCAAAGCAAACAAGTGAAGAAGTCAAAAGAATTAAAATAATAAATTCTAAACAGATCCATTAAAGTGTGACTGGATTTTATTTCATTGGGAGAAAGAAATCAGAGACACAAAACAAGCTGTTTAAAAATAAAAAAGTAGAAATGATTTTTCTGTCAAAAATGTTTTTCTTAAATAAAACAGGACTGCACTGAAAGCTGTTCCCAGCCTGTAAATAATCAAATGAAGAGTAAAAATTCAAAGCTTCTTCTCATTATCCACTCCATTTATATCTGTTTCAAATAAAATGTTTGTTATTTATTGTTCTCATAAAAACCAAATAAACAAAATAATAAGATGATGATAAATCCACCAACACGACTGAGAACTCAGAAAGAGAGGAGCGGTTTCATTGAATCAGTTTGAAGGTGAAACTGATGTTTGAGGCAAATAGAAGCACAAACCGAGTGCAGGATTTTCTTCTATTAGTGAGTCAACTTGGACAGTTTTTATCTTGCGTTCATGTTCATTCCTTCAGTGAATTAAAGCGCAGAAATGAAGATTTGTGCACGACTACACGTTCAGTAAAAACAGAAATCTGCAGGAAACAAAACAGCAACATCCAAAAGATTCATCTGTGTCTCAGACTCGCTGATCCTGGAGCAAAAACTGCAGACGAGCCCTGGTTTACACAGTATATGATCGGGATTTATTACTTTAAAAAACACACCCATCTCTTTAATATTTGACATTTATTCACACTAGAGTTCTCCTCTATATCATTACTGTGTATACAGAGGTGTGACCTGCATTCACCGACAAAATCATTTTTGGGTCGAGTCTCTGTGGAGTCGAGTCTGAATGACGTTAGACTGAAATCTGTGAAAGTGACGAAAACGCAAGGCGAACGTCAACTTTCCATCAACTCTCAGCTGATTCTGAACAAACTGGGAAAACTGAACACGGAGCAGTGTGAGGAAACAAACAAATAACAACAATAACAATAATAAATCAATAAATCAAAGGCAGCAAACAAACCTCCCGGGGAACGATTCAGACTGGATGATTGAGCTGGAGGCGAAGGATAAGTTAGTTGATAATGGAGCAACCAACAGGAAATAAAACCAAAACACTCAAAAAAATAAAACAGGAGATCATTGACGTGAAAGCTGAGAAAGGTGGAAGGACGACGACAAAGAAACGTGAGATCAAAACTCGTGTGTGAAAAACGAGCCTTCACAGAAAAGCACGCAGTGACAACAGGAAGCTGTTATCGTCCCAGGAAACACAGAGCTCTGTCGGTGATTATTACTCCTGAGAACCAGGAACCAAAGGGGTAAACGACTCTGAGGTGATCTGCTGTTTCGCTCAGGTCAAACAGGGGGCGTGGTTTTAAATCTGAGCGTGTGCCGCCTGGTTCAGGCTCAGATGCTGTGACGAGTCCTGCACGTGGCTGAAAGTGGCTAAATTAGGCCGAGCATGGGTAGATCGTGTGATGCAGGTGCACCACCGCCGTGCAACCGCTCACTGAAAACTGTTCAGTGCTGCGTGCGCTCAGAGTGGGTGTGCGTATAAATGAAATCAGCTTTTACTGGAGACAAGAATCTCTGTGAGCCGTCACTCAGGTGAGGGTCATGTGACTTGTGCTAGATGAGGCCTGAATGGAGTCTGCACGCACCGAAACTCAGCTCTGCAGGACATTTCTGTGAGTGTCTCACTGAAAAAACCTCTCAGATAGGCGAGAGGATGAAACCAAAGCCCATCAGGAGGTTACAGTCAGATCTGCTCGCGGGCCTGAGCCGAGCCTCATAATTAAACTAATTACAGACAAACAGGCTTTAATTGGAACACTTCTGATTAATTAATTAGGGAGCAGTCCAGCTCTGGTCTACAGACAAGAATATCACTGAACATGTGCTGCGATAAAAGCACGATGCTATCAGGAACCAATTACAGCCGTCTGTGTGACAGAGCACCGATGAAGCTGACGGAATCAAACCGGTGGAAAAAAGAGGGAAACGTTCGAGGACGGTGGAAACAGTCTGCACGCCACGTGACCGAGAACATCAGGCTCAGGCTGAGCGAGCAGCAGCACGTCTCCGCCTCCACCGTTGTAGTTGTACTGCAGTACTTTGTACAGCTCAAACTTCACTGCAGGTTTCTGACAGTTTCTGAAAACAACACTAATGAATCCTGAGGAAAGGGCGGGTGGAGCTAAATCCGACTTTAGTCTGTTTGTTTCGGAGCATTTTCCTCCACGTGTCACTTCCTGTCCGTGTGCGTGCGCCTGCTGGCTGATAATTGGTTAAAACACACAAAGAGCCGAATAAATTAGCTCATCTGAGCGTCTCTGCGACTGTTTCCTGTTGCCAGGCTGCGACGATGATGGTGATGATGCGTTATTACCATGGTAATTGCTGAAGCAGAACAGTTGGAGACAGGCGAGGTCACAAAGGTCAGCCATCACTGAACACCGCCCCCTCCCCGTAAAGTTCTTTTTCTCGTTAACTTTTTTCTCTTTGCCTCGAAAACCAGACAACGACCCCTGAGCTCTGATTGGATGCTGACCCTCTGTCCTGCCTGGGCTTATCCAGTGAGAGCTCAGACAGCTTCTCTTTTGCCTCCTTCCTCTTCTTCTGTCTTGTTTCCTTCTGCCTAATCATATTTTCTTGCTCTTCCTTATTCTTATGCTTTGTTCGTTCTTCATCCTTGTCATCAGGTTTTTCTTCATGTACTTGGTCTCTCTGTGTTTGTTTCCCTCTCCCTCTTCTTCTTCACATTCTTTGTTTCCTCTTCTTCGGTCCCCGCTGACTCTCGCGTCCTCGCTGTGATAATGAAGTGTCATATTAACGGCAGACACTGTTAACGTCTCCTAACGCTGCCTTCGCGCTCACTGTTTGGCTTTTAATGACACTAATGCATTCAGTCTCTGCTTCCTGCTTCCCAGCCAATCACGGGAAAACCTCCTCTTCTCAGGATGGCACGGTGAGGTCAGATGCAGCCAATCAGGGAGCAGCAGCTGAGCTGCGGAGGTCAACGAGTCGTTTAGCAGCTGTGAAGTGAAGAGGCTCTGCACTAATGAAAGTGAAGAGCAGACACAGAGGTTTGCTCAGGCTGAATTTTTCTCCACAGGGCTGAAGTTTGTTTCTGGGTGTGGCAGATAAACACAAGGTCAGAGGTCAAAGGTCGTTTCTCTGGCTCTCATCCTGAAACATCTGTCTGAACCTGACGAAGCTTTATTTCTTGCAGTTAGTTTGGAAGTTGTGTGCAGCTGTAACTTGGTTAAAAGAATTAAAAGGGATCCAAGTTTTATTTTCTCATACCCTGTCCCACCTGCAAATTAGGGGCATAATACTATAAATAAGACTTTGCCAGTGTGGTTCTTTATCACAACTGATCAAGATGGCAAAAGATTATCTGCTGCGAGGGCCATCCAGTTGATTTTGGAAGAGAGAGGAGCTTCGGATGATGATGTTGACAAAGAGGTTTCAGAATATTTCACATTTCTGAAAATTCAGAGTCTGACAGTGACTTTGAAGAAGAGGATGAGGTTGAGCACCATTTAGTAACAAAACAAAGACGAGTACCCCATCTGCTGCCAGCTCCAGGACCAGAACAAGCCCACCAGACAGCAAGTGAAGAAATATGGATGTCAATAACTGGTGAAATTGAATGGTCTTCTTGCCCAAGAAATGAGCCACCCTGCAGAGCTGTTACTGTGATAAGCCAGGGCCAACACGGCTGACAGTTACTCATGTGCAGGACATCAAGTCTTCATTTGAGCTTTTCATCCCAGATTCCATCCAGAAAATTATTCTGGATTGCAGTAATCTAGAAGGAAGATGTGTTTTTGGAGAGAGGTGGAATGAGATGGACCAAATTTATCTAAGAACCCCAAAGGCCAACTTTGGGGTTCTTATCCTTGCAGGAGTTTTCAGGTCCAAAGGGGAATCCACCGAATCCCTGTGGGATTCAGAAACCGGCACGAACCTTTCCATGCATCAGTGTCTCTGGAAAACTTCCACAAAATTTCCAGGATTATCCGTTTTGATAACCAAGACAACAGACCAGCTCGACGGCAGAGAGACAAGCTAGCTGCCATTAGGACAGTGTGGGATAAGTGTGTGCACCACCTCCCCCTGTTTTACAACCCTGGGCCTAATGTCACCATTGATGAGCAGCTGATCCCATTTAGTTGTGAAACATATTGCTTCACGTGTAAATGTGTTGTGTCTTTCCACTCACTCCACTTGATTATAGCTGATTTATTTTTTTATAACATTTTATAAAAAAAAACAAAAAAAAAAACGAGAAGCACATTAATTCATAAATGTGATCTAACAAAGGTAAAGGGAAAAAATTAACCATGTTTGCTGTTCATATGTCTTGTAATTGGGATGAAGTAAACATCTGTTGAGTAATTTAACATAAAATTGTTTGATAGTGTTAATTTGGAAAGCCAAAACTCTAGCGGGTCCACCAGACCCATGAACACTGGCTGAGTAACAAAAATATGAACACCACACAAGGTTTAAATGCAACGAGGCAGCAGCTATGGGATGAAGCTATAACACACCCACACACACACACACTGAGGATAAACCAATGTAGACAAACATGAACACACTCTGAAAGTTCTCAGGAATTCAGCTTCTAATCCACCCAGCAACACAGAGAAAATATCCTGATAACACACACACACACACACACACACACACACACACACACACACACACACACACACACACACACACACACACACACACACACACACACTGTGAGGATAAACCCAGCTCTAATCCTGCTCAGGTGTAGGATTACAGGATCTTACTGGCTGCTGGTGTTTTGGACGGGTTTCTGTGAAGATGACGTTCCTCAGGGAAGGGTTCTCGGTCCTCTTTTCATTTGAAATCCTCCTGGTTGAATATTAATTTGCTATTTCTTGAGTTAAAATACACATGTGTACATTTTCTACTAGTGGCTTCTATTATGTAATAATGGATTGGATTGGATTTATAAAGCACTTTTCGAGACCCTCAAAGCGCTCTACCACCACAATGTGCCTCTACCACCACAAGGTGGCGCACCAAGAAATGTGCGTACCTCAGTTTGCTTTGTCAGGGAGCAGCTAGTCTGAATGTTTATGGACTTCACACTTTAAAGACCAGAACAGGAAGTGAATTTCTCCAGTGTGGGATTAAATAAAGTCTAAGTCTATGAAGCAAGCATCTACAGACACCTCAACTCTGAAAACGTGATCACGTTCTGTTGTTTGGGGCTAATAACTCCCAGAGTTATTGAAAGTGTGTCATGGGAAACATATCGTGAATATTACCCAGACTGCATTGTTTTCAGACCAGTTTGAATGTTGAACTCTTTCTCCAAATACACAGGTATACACAGGCTGACTCAGTTATACCCAAAAACTGAGATAAAACTTTTTCTACACTTCACTGAATTTTACTGCAGCTCCACTTTCACCAGCAGAAATCTGACTTCACTCTTCAAAAGAGTTGTCTTTAAATACAAATCATAAATAATAACCTGCTCCTAGAACAGCTCCTCTGACTGACCGTGAACACACTTTAATAGAAGATGTATACATGACTGTGACACACCTGGCTCCATAAATAAATGATGAAGAGTTCAGGTAAACATAAAAATAAACCTGATAAATAAAGACTGCAGGTAAATTAGGTAAATGTTGAGTTTTCCATCATTGCTGTGATAAAGAACTTAAAAATTTTCTCCTATAATAAGATTATTATCAGCATTTTCATGTTTTGTGATGAAAATAATTGTTTTGTGAAAATGATAACACAATTTGTTGGTGTCCTGTTTAACTTGCAGATTCAGATGAATCTCTGTTATTAACGTGATAATGAAGTTCATTTTATTATAGTATTATATTTTATGATTAACAGTAACGGCGAGCCTTTAAATGAAGGAGCAGAAGAAGAAACTGTAATAAAACCCTGGATGTCGTCTCAGCGTCATTTCACACTGTCTGCTTTTATTTCGGGGAAATGTTGAACTCTCCGCTCTGTTTGAACATCTTATTGCTGCACAGCGACAACAGCTTCTTCTTATTTCATCTTTTCCCTGTAAGAGCTCCCATTCACAGCTCAGAGCACAGATCCATCCATGCATCCATCATCCATGCATCCATCCATGCATCCATCCATGCATCCATCATCCATGCATCCATCCATGCATCCATCATCCATCATCCATCCATGCATCCATCCATCCATCCATCCATCCATCCATCCATCCATGCATCCATCATCCATCCATCCATCCATCCATCCATCCATCCATCCATCCATCCATGCATCCATCATCCATCCATGCATCCATCCATGCATCCATCATCCATCCATGCATCCATCCATGCATCCATCCATGCATCCATCATCCATCCATGCATCCATCCATCCATGCATCCATCCATGCATCCATCATCCATCATCCATCCATCCATCATCCATGCATCCATGCATCCATGCATGCATGCATCCATCATCCATCCATCCATCCATCCATCCATCCATCCATCCATCCATCCATCCATCCAATCATCCATCCATCCATCCATCCATCCATCCATCATCCATCCATCCATCCATCCATCCATCCATCCATCCATCCATCCATCCATCCATCCATCCATCATCCATCCATCCATCCATCCATCTATCCATCCATGCATCCATCCATCATCCATCATCCATCCATCCATCCATGCATCCATCCATCCATCCATCCATCCATCCATCCAATCATCCATCCATCCATCCATCCATCCATCATCCATCCATCCATCCATCCATCCATGCATCCATCCATCCATCCATCATCCATCCATCCATCCATCCATCCATCCATCCATCCATCCATCCATCCATCCATCATCCATCCATCCATCCATCCATCCATCCATCTATCCATCCATGCATCCATCCATCATCCATCCATCCATCCATCCATCCATGCATCCATCCATCCATCCATCCATGCATCCATCCATCATCCATCCATCCATCCATCCATCCATCCATCCATCCATCCATCCATCCATCCATCCATCATCCATCCATGCATCCATCCATCCATCTTAATTTATGTTTTTATGAAGAAACATCCTGCAACCTCTGGTTCCAACAGACAGTGCTTTAGTCCTAAAGTGACTCTGAATAAAGAGCTGGTTTTTAAGAGAATTTGCACTTGGCCTCTGGCTTTTTTTTTTTTTTTTTTTCCGCCTGTCCCGTTTGGTTCTTTTGCCATCAGAATTGTTGTCTAAAGGCAAAGAAAGATGCCCAATGGATTTACTTTACCAAATTGACCATCCCAGCCTTGCCATAATGGTCCATTTGATTCACCTTTTATTGTTTATTTTATTTTCACTTACTGAATATGGGACAGACTTGACTGGGGGAAAGAAGGGGAGAAAGAAAGAGGGAAAGAGAAACAACTGAGAAGAGGGACGGGGGAGAAGGGCAAAAACCAAAAACCAACAGAATGAGCAGAAAAAGAAAAAAAAAGAAGAAAAAAAGAGGAAAAAAATGCATATATCAATCACCTGGATCACCTGCTGAGAAAGAAAAAAGAAAACAAGCAGAAGAGAACAAGAGTAATAGAATAAACAACATCACAATGATATATGGGAATATGACAGTAAATACTAAATGTTAAACATTATTGTGCAGCACATAAGATCAACAGAACACAGTGTGCTTTGAGGTAGGAGCCAAAAAGGGTGTAGTTTGTGGGTGTGATCACCCGTGTGTACACCTGTGAGCATGGACGCGCTTGTTTTTTAAAAGGTTCCTTCATGTAATAATCTGCTAGAGGGTGTGGGGGGGGCACAGCCCCGTCCTCCAGGGCATGAAGCAGGTATGGAGGAGATCAAAACTCCAGACATCCAGAGGCCCCCAGAACACAAGAAACCAAGGAAGACCCACAGAGGGGCAGCCGCGCCACTGTCCCAGAAAGAGCTGAGGAGAGTCCCAGATGAGGGCTCACTCAGCAGCCGCGGAGCAGAAGCCAGGGAGGGTTGCAGTGACGCGCCCGTGAGCTCCGCCGGCAGCCAGCCGTGCCAGAGTGACCGAGCCCCAGGCCGAGAGGCCGGGGGCACCCCACCTCTGAAGTGGCCCGAGCGAGCCCCAGGCTCCAGGCCCCGACAAGCGGCCGCCAAGGAGTGAGCCGGTGTGTACCTGGACGCCCATCCCCGGACACAAAGAACCACCAACGCACCGACACCTGAGGGAGTCCGCCACTGGCAGGGGAAGTGGTGGTAGGGGGAGATAGGCCTCCAAACCTTGGAGGGCCTAAGATGTCCCCAGAGAGGTGGCGCCTGATACCCAACCTGACATATAGACACAGACATACAGGCACACACAGATACAAACATCCATTCCCACCCTCAGGCTCTCATATGCACTTACTCCACACTCAACCAACGTGGAGACAGACATAAAGAGACGCTGTACACACGATCACACTCCCCAAGCGTACTCTAAGCCCCGGGTCTAGGTACCCTTGCCCCTGGAGGGGGGGAACTGCACCCAGACCCAGGTGGTGTTACCCTTTTCCCTGCGGTGGGGGGAGGCAGACCGCCCCGACTCCGCAGCAGCAGGGAGGCCCCACACTCCAGACCGCAGTCGGACGGCCAACTCCTCCTCCTAGCCCCCCCGCTCCAGCAGGTCGCAGAGAATGGGGGTGAGAGAAGACTCCAAACCTCCCTCCACCCGCTCATTGTAGTGTTGATGCATGTGTGTTCTAAGGTGCATTTAAAACCCAGGAGGGCATGGAGCTACCTGCCAAGGAGCAGCAGGTAAGTGCATGGTCCCTCCTGCTAGCCCTCAATGTCTACATGTATTTAACATTGAGAGGTGGGCAACGACGTCAGGGGTGAGGTGTACACCCTGATGGTAATTTGGACTCCGTGTATAGTGCCCACCCCCAAGATCCTATATGTATGTGTAATGAGAGTGTGAATAATGTGAATGTCTAAGTTGTGGGATAAAATTGAGGCAGAGGCAGCCAGAAGGGGACGGGGGGGTGGGGGGGGGGTGGCCTCCTCTGCACCCTGGTGACATACCCCTACTCCAAGGTGGAGTAGGGGTATGATGGAGATGGGGAGGGAAGGAAGGGAGGGGCAAGTGACCCCTCCCTGGGGCCAGCTCCCCCGCTGACCCCAGTAATAATAATAATAATAATAATGGATTGGATTTATATAGCGCTTTTCAAGGCACCCAAAGCGCTTTACAATGCCACTATTCATTCACTCTCACATTCACACACTGGTGGAGGCAGCTACGGTTGTAGCCACAGCTGCCCTGGGGCAGACTGACAGAAGCGAGGCTGCCATATCGCGCCATCGGCCCCTCTGGCCAACACCAGTAGGCAAGTAGGGTAAAGTGTCTTGCCCAAGGACACAACGACCAGGACAGAGAGCCCGGGGATCGAACCGGCGACCTTCCGGTTACAGATACGCTTCCCAACCCCCTGAGCCACGGTCGCCCCAGTAGGCACCCCATACTCCGCGACCCGCCAGGGAAAGGGGGCCCAGGCCCATCCAGACCGGGGCCCAGCGCAGCAGCGCCTCCCGGCCCCACAGAGCCCAGGACAGTCCACCCAACCCCACCACAGAGAAAACTGCACCCACCCCACCATCCACTCTTCTTCCAGACTACATAAGACAATAAACACCCAGGCTGAGATCTACCTCCACCTCTCCTGTATCTCCCCCTCCTGTAGAGAGAGCCCCTGAGGAGAGGAAAGCTCCTGCAAGATGTGACAATCTTCCCCACCAGTTGAAGAGCCCCCCAGGTGGCTCGATGCACCGGCGGCACCCTGCTCCAGGGCTGGGCCCCCATGCACCCACCCGCCCACAACCCTGGCAACACACCAACCAGGACCCAAGCCCCGAGGCCCGGCCCGGGCCCCAGCCCAGAGACGGAGCGCCCCCAGAACCTCACGCCCATCCCGGACCCACCCAGGGGCAGCCAGGCTACCAGGTCAGTAACCCACGTCCGTCAGCACAGACCCTCCCCTAGCCCCGCTGCACGCAGCCGCGAGGAAACAGTCACCTGAGAGCCAACAGAGCCCCTAACCGGACATGACCGCTACCCCGGGTTGAGCCCCCCCAGGAAAATGCCTCCTGGGGAACCCCCCGACGCCCCAAGCCTGTCCCTACCCCCACACCAATCACAACATTGAAGGCGGGACCAAACTATGACCCCCCCACCCCCACTAGGTGATGGAGCTGATCAAAGGAGCCCAGAGCAATTGATCTGATGTGGTGGCAGAGGCTGTGTCAAGACTAATGTAATCTAATAGATAATTTCTATATTGGTTAGAATTAAGATTATTTTTATTTTTCCAGTTCATGAGGACTGTTTTCTTGGCTATGCATAGGGCAGTGAAAACCATATGGGCGAAATTCTTTTCTGAAGTGACATTATCTAAGCTGCCCAACAAACACACTAAGGGGGAAGTTGGAATGTTACATTTCAGACACTTTGATAAGTCTTCACATATCTCGCGCCAAAACTTCTGAACTGGTGGACAGAACCAAAGAGCGTGGATATAATTGTCCGGTGAATTGGTTTGGCAGTGTGAGCAGTTGTTGGTAGACGTAAAGCCCATCTTGAACATCCGATGACCTGTATAGTGCACTCTATGTAATATTTTGTATTGAATTAATTGAAGACTGGGATTTCTAATTAGATGAAAGGTTTTTAAGCAAATCTGAGACCAGAAGTTTAGGTCTAAGTTAACTGATAAATCCGCTTCCCATTTTGCAATAGGAAGTGATATTGATTCATCTGTTTTAGAAAGCATTCTGTATATTTTGGATAGTAATTTGGGGGGTTTAAGAGTAAGAAATTGAACCACACTTGGTGGTGTTTGTAGTTCAACTTGACCCGGTTTAAATTTCTTTTTTACTATGGATTTAATTTGTTGATATTCTAAAAATCTTTTCTTGTTGATCCCATATTGTGTAACTAGTCCGTCAAATGAAATAAATTATGTTCCTTCTAGTATATGTTCTAAATATTTGATTCCTTTATCACTCCAATCTGAAAAGTTTATCATATTATTGTTTTGTAATATGTCAGGGTTGTTCCAGATAGGTGTACGTTTGCATGGGATTAATGAAGACACCGTCAATTTTAGAAACTCCCACCATGCTGTTAGAGAAGAGCTGATGTTGATGCTTTTAAAGCATTCATGTCATTGGATGTTTGAGCTGATAAATGGTAGGTCTGAGATCTCTAGATTATTGCAAAGTGCTTGTTCTACATCTAGCCAAGGTTCATCTAAGAGGGTGTGTTTTAGCCATCCTGAGATAAACTGAAGCCTGTTGGCTAAGAAGTAGTGCTGAAAGTTAGGCAGTTCTAGTCCTCCTTTATCCTTGGTCTTTTGTAGTGTTTTTAAGCTTATACGTGGGGGTTTATTTTTCCAAAGGAATTTGGACATACATGAATCTAGAGATCTGAACCAATCTTGTGGCGGTTTAGTTGGGATCATTGAGAATAAATAATTTATTTTTGGTAAGACCATCATTTTTATAGCGGCAACCCTTCCCATGAGTGATATGGGTAGACATTTCCATCTAGCCAGATCATCTTCTACCTTCTTTAAAAGTGGGATATGGTTTAATTTAGTTAGATCTGCAAGCTTGGGAGAAACATTAATACCTAAATATTTTATATTTCCCGATTGCAGTGGTGTAGAAGAGGAATTATGGAGGGAGCAATTAATCGGTAGGACTGTAGATCTTGACCAGTTAATTGAGTAATCTGATATTCTTGCAAAAGAGTTTATCAATTCAATCACCCCAGAGATATTGGTTTGTGAATTTTGGAGAAAGAGTAACACATCATCCGCATAAAGGCTGATTTTATGTTCCACGTTCTTGCATTTTATGCCCTTAATTACTGAATTCTGTCTAATTGCTGCTGCTAGTGGTTCAATAAAAATTGCAAACAGTGAAGGGGAGAGTGGGCATCCCTGTCTGGTGCCCCTCAAGAGACAGAAGCTGGACGATTTTTAGTCATTTGTTCTGACACAAGCTGTTGGGGAATTATATAATATTTTTAACCAGTTTATGAAAGAGGATCCAAAACCAAATTTGTGTAAAGTTGCAAATAGAAATTTCCAGTTAACTCTGTCAAATGCTTTTTCTGCGTCTAAAGAGAATATTGTAGTTTCAAGGTTTTTACTGTATGAGTAGTCTATCAAATTAAGTAATCTACGTGTATTTGTTGATGAGTGCCGACCTTTTATGAAACCAGTTTGGTCAGGATGAATTAAGAGGGGGGTTATTTTCTCCAGTCTCTTTGAGAGAGCTTTGCAGATTATTTTAAGGTCTACATTTATAAGGGATATTGGACGATAGCTTGAGGGATATACAGGGTCTTTGCCTGGTTTTAGCAGGAGATTAATGTTTGCAGAATTCATATTTGATGGAAGTCTGCCCTTTTCTTTAATTTCCAACAACGTTCTGTAGAAAACTGGTGCTAGAATCGACCAGAATTCTTTGTAGAATTCTGCAGGGAAGCCGTCTGGACCTGGAGCCTTATTATTGGGCATACTTATCAGAGCTTCCTGGAGTTCACCTGGTGTCAGTGGTGAATCCAGTGCCATTGCTTGAGTGTCCAATAATTTTGGAAGAGTTATGTTGTCCAAAAACTGATCAATTTCTTTTTTAGATGGGTTTATTTGTGGTGAATACAACGTTTTATAGAAATCCCTGAAAATGTTGTTTATTTGTATCGGTTCATATATTGTGTTCCCAGATGAATCTTGAACAGCACATATAGTTGTTTTTTCTTTATTTATTTTTAGCTGGTTTGCTAGAAATTGACCGGATTTATTACCATGTTCATAATTTTGTAAGCGTAGTCTTTGTACTAAGAATTTTGTTTTTTTATCAATAATCTCATTTAATTCTAGTTTTGTTTTGCGTATTTTGTTCAATGTTTCCTGATCTTGGTGGGACGCGTAGGCTTCTTCTAGTGATTTGATGTTTTTTTCTAATTCCTGAATATTTTTGTTTTCTTTTTTCTTTTTATGTGATGAGAAAGAAATTATTTTACCTCATCACAGCTTTCCCTGCTTCCCATAGAACAGAAGCTGATGTTTCGGGAGTGTCATTATAGTCTAAATATGAAGTCCACTCTTTTTAAAAATATTTAGTAAAGTCTTCATCTTTAAGTAGTGATATATTAAATCTCCAGTTTTTTCTTGGCGTAGTATTATTCTTGTGCATTAGTGTTAAAGATACAGGACCATGATCGCTGACAGCTATAGGATGAATCTCAGTGTCTGAAATGTCACACAGCAGTGAGCTGCTGACCAGAAAATAATCCAGACGAGAGTAAGAGTGATGGACATGTGAGAAAAAAGTATATTCCTTACTGGTGGGGTGAAGGGAGCGCCATGCATCGCAAAGACCAAAGTCGCTCATATACTGTTTGATTATATTTGTGGACTGCCAATTACGCTGAGTTCCCGCTGTACTGAGCCTATCCATGTCTTCATTTAGTCCAAGGTTGAGGTCACCTCCAAGAACAAGTGTGCCATCTAAGTGTTCAGAGAGTGCACTGAAAAAACCGTGAAAGAATGAGGGATCATCAACATTTGGACCATATACACTTGCAATACATAGCTTTTTATCAAGTATAGATAGTTTAATGATTAAGAATCTGCCCTCTGGATCTATAACTGTATCGAGTACTGTGAAATTAATATTTTTATGTATTAAAATTGCTGCTCCCCTTTGTCTAGAATTATAACAAGCTGAGAACACATTAGGAAACTCAGGTGTTTTAAGTTCATTCGAACCTCTAATAATAATAATAATAATAATAAATTTTATTTATGAGCGCCTTTCAAATCACCCAAGGACACTTTACAATAGGATAAAACACTTAGTAAAACAATGGCAGAATAAGAACAATAAAATAAAGCACAAGATAAAATGAACAAACAGTGGATTCACAGTGAATATGCAGATTTGAACAGATGAGTTTTGAGTTGGGATTTAAACTGGGGGAGAGAACCAATATTTCTTATTTCAGGGGGCAGAGAGCTCCACAGCCTGGGAGCAGAGCAGCTGTAAGCTCTGCTTCCCACGGTGGTGAGGCGGAAGGAAGGTACAGTAAGCTGGACAGAAGAAGAAGAACGAAGTGAACGGGCAGAACAAGTGGTGGTTAACAGGTCAGAAAGGTAAGAAGGAGCGAGGTTATGAAGGGCCTTGAAGGTGAGTAGAAGAAGTTTGAAAATTATCCGGAATTTCACAGGGAGCCAGTGAAGTTCCTGAAGAACAGGTGATGTGCTGGTAGGAGGGGTTCTGGTGATAATGCGAGCAGCAGAGTTCTGAACCAGTTGAAGCTTATGGAGGGATTTTTGGGGGAGACCATGCAGAAGAGAATTGCAGTAGTCAATACGGGAGGTAACAAGACTATGTACAAGAATGGACGTAGACTGGGTGGAAAGAGAAGGAAGCAATCTGTTAATGTTACGTAGATGGAAGTAGGCAGAACGGGTGAGATTATTGATGTGTGATTTATAAGAAAGTGTACTGTCTAGGATGACACCAAGGCTCTTAACCTGAGGAGAAGGGAAAACTGTGGAGTTATCGATGGTGAGTGAGAAATGGTTTGCCTTCAAAAGGTTGGATTTGGTGCCAATAAGGAGGATCTCAGTTTTATCCTCCTTGAGCTTTAGAAAATTAGAGGTAAACCAGGATTTTAACTCGGATAGACATTCTGAAAGGGAAGAAGGTGGGAGGGAGGTCTGTGGGTCTCTTGTAAAAGGACAACATCTGCCTGTAGTTTTTTGAGTTGGTTAAATATTTTTAACCTCTTTTCTCTGGAGCCAGCTCCATTTATATTCCATGTAATGAACCTCAGTGTACCCATAGATGTTTGTGTATAACTAGGGATGTATGCTGTGTGCGTCGCTTAGCCAGGTGGAGAGAATATGTCACTTGTTCATAAATAAAGAGAAGGAGAGAGAGAAAAAATGTGTGGCGAGATGCTCCCTGAGTCTGACTTTGTGTATGCATAGTTACTAATATGAGTAGGCTTGGCTTAAGTGTGTGTGTATCTTATATGACTGTGTGCGCTGTCTGACTGATGTAAATGTGCTGCCGTTGAGCGCATGGTGCGTATGTGTCGAAATAAAGGATGTTTGTGGATGAGTGTCGAAGCAGGTGATCGAGGCAGTGAAAGGAATAAAGAAAGAAACCAAGGACAGGGGTGAGCAGCATAAAACCAAGAGGGGGAAAAGAGAGGAGGAAAAAAAACGAGAAGAAAAAAAACAAAACAAAACGTAAACATTCCACTTGGCCTGTGGCTAGTTTGGACCCGTCAAACCAGTCTAGGCCCTCTCAGACTGTACCAGGTTGTACCTCTATGATTGTCTAATGTTACGACTGCTTAAATATTTACAGTTATTTCCACACGTTTAACACGTCACAGTGGCCGTGTGACTGACAGACTAAGCATTGCTGTTCATGTAATAAATAATCAATTTTAATTGTTATCACCTGGAGTGAACGGAGCAGCTGAAGATGTGAGCAGGAGTCAGCGTGACTGAAATGGGCTCCAGTGTGTGCAGGATCATCTCCTCAGGTGTTTGAGCTCATCTTTAAGTTGGATATAACTGGTTATTTTCCCTTTTCTATGGCTAAGTTGCAGAATAAGGATGGACACTGATCCACTGCTGGAAGAAGAAGGATAGAAGATTTTATTCACCCATTGTTTCTGCCTCCAGCCATCCTCACACCTGCTGAGTAGTTTTTACCGCCTGAGCAAAACCAAAGTTCAAATCAAAGTAAAACTAAATTTAAACGTAATAACCATCGTTCCCTCCAGTCTCTAAATTCAGACGTTTCCTCCCTTTTATCCAAGTTGTGTGAATGCACAGCTCACAGTGTGTTTGTTACTTGGGATAAAACTGACGTTTGTTTCACAGAGTTAGAGATGAAATATACAGAAACTTACTGTGAAATGTAAGTTGTATTTTTTTTTTTTAAAGACAGATCAGTGAAGGAAGCTGGTATAGAGAGAGGGGGAGACCGGCCGGGACTCGAACCCGGGCTGGCTCACCACTCAACGCGCTGATCTAAACTAGCGTTTAGCTGTTTATAACTGTTTATTAATCTGAGCCACGACTGCTTCAGTAAAGGTGATGCGAACACATCAGTTCCTGGACGTTTCCTAAAATCAGCTGATTCAAGAAGTTTCTGCAGGAAGTCGAGTGAGACGATCATCAAGAGGACGAAGACTCTGCATCAGCCTTCATCTCCAAAGCTTTCATTCAGCTGATTTACTCTGTGATGTCGTCACAACACACCACACTGAGGGCGTGTGTGTGTGTGTTCCTCACACACCTCCAACAGGTAAATTGGTGAGACTTTACCTCCAGCCCCTGCTCCCCTGCTCCTGCCCTGTGATTGGCTGAGCTCTGTTTAGACTGACACGTCTCCAGAGTGACAGATTGATGAGACGGATGCCTCCACACACACACACTCACACACACGCTCACACACATCTTATTTACATGTTCAGGTCTGAATCCAGGGACAAACCGGTGTGAGCGGAAACAAAGACTCTGAGCTGGTCGGATATCAGCTGCAGACGTTCAGCTTCCTTCGTTTACGTTAACGTCAGGTCGCTTGTTGTTGTTGAGTTATGACGATGGACAGCTCGTCCCTGTGAAATCAGGAGAGGAAAGAGACGAGCAGATGTGTGACAACAGGAGAAAATGTCGGTTTGAGGTGAGCAACTCCCAACAGCAGTGAAGGATACAGCGGACACCTGAGGGGAAGGCGGACTCATTAGAGACTCACCTGCACTAATCTTGGAGGGTTAATATTTTTGTTGAAAGGAGCGAACTTCATGAAAGTTTATTTTATTGATGGATCTGTGGATCTTTATAACTTTTACTCTTGCAGGCCATAAAATTCATAGGGGAGACTCCAGCTGCTGCCACACTGCAGCATTTTCAGCAGCTGCTCGTGCTCACATCATCCATCTGAGTGAGATGGTGGGAGCAGACGTGGATGTAGATGTCTGAGATTAGCTCTGATGTGGAACGGAAACACATACAGCATCTTAATTTCCCACTGAAACACGTTGAAGGCGTTCGATATGAGAAACGCATGTTTTCCTGCATCAGAAGGCCCGAGTAGCTGCAGATCTGTGATAATGGGCTCAGCGCAGCATGTCTGAAGTGTTCTCTGTGATCTCTGTCATGTTTAATGAGGAAGTGTAACCCCGTTCTTTCTCTCCACCTGTGCAGGCGTGTCAGATCAAACGCGGACTACATGCAAACCAAACAACCTGTGAAATGTCATCGCTCTCACACGCAGAGCGCCGGCGTTCGCGGCCCATCGCCGCTAATGAGCGGATGTTACGTGTTAATCCATCCAGGTGGAAAGTGTCTGACACTGAGTGTGTTAACCTGCTGTACGAGCAGGTGTTGCACTTCAGCCTGCTCTCTGATCCTCTTCACACTCTTCATCCCAACAGCTGATGTACAACATCTGGCTCAGCCACATCTGGACCAGCACATGACGTCAGCAGCGACACAAGCAAACAGCTGGTGCCAGGAACAATGAACAAAAGGCTCCATGTCCTCACCTTGCTCTGACCGAAGCTGGTGTTTGATCCCAGTCATCCCAGAATGATGCTTCAAACTGAAAGAATCCAACAAGTCCACACTCACGTGTGTTAGCACACATCTCTGAACTAACTTTTAGGATCATGTCAGAGGTGGTCTACAAAAAGGGAAAAACCTGTAGCAGTGCCAGAAAACAGAGAGAGCGAGTAAAGAACCCAAACAACCAAGGGTGAACAAATCAGACCACACATGTGCAGAGTTGGGACCAGGAGTCTTCTGTCCTCCTGTTAACCCCCATAAAACACCATCAGAGCAAAAAACAACTTTTACATAAAAAATCACAAAGACAGAACAATACAGTAAATCAACAGCACCAAAGAGTAAAACAGTGAAATGTGGATTATTCAACATTACGTCTCTCTCTTCCAAGTCTCTGTTAGTACATGACTTAATAACTGATTAATAACCTTGCATATTGAAAGAGTAGTTGTCAAACAGCTAACAGATCATCTGCAGAGGTTTATTTGAAGAGTTTCAGTCAGGTTTCAGAGCTCATCACAGCACAGAAACAGCTTTAGTGAAGGTTACAAATGATCTTCTTATGGCCTCTGACAGTGGACTCATCTCTGTGCTTGTCCTGCTAGACCTCAGTGCAGCGTTCGATACTGTCGACCATAATATCCTATTAGAGCGATTAGAACATGCTGTAGGTATTACAGGTACTGCACTGCAGTGGTTTGTATCATATCTATCTAATAGACTCCAGTTTGTGCATGTAAATGGAGAGTCCTCTTCACACACTGAGGTTAATTATGGAGTTCCACAGGGTTCAGTGCTAGGACCAATTCTGTTTACATTATACATGCTTCCCTTAGGCAGTATCATTAGAAGACATAGCATACATTTACACTGCTATGCAGATGACACCCAGCTCTATCTGTCCATGAAGCCAGATAACACACACCAATGAGTTAAACTGCAGGAATGTCTTAAAGACATAAAGACCTGGATGGCCGCTAACTTTCTGCTTCTTAATTCAGATCAAACTGAGGTTATTGTACTCGGCCCTGAAAATCTTAGAAATATGGTATCTAAGCAGATTCTTACCCTGGATGGCATTACCTTGGCCTCCAGTAACACTGTGAGGAACCTTGGAGTCATTTTTGACCAGGACATGTCCTTCAACGCACATATTAAACAAATATGTAAGACTGCGTTCTTCCATTTGTGCAACATCTCTAAAGTTAGAAATATCCTGTCTCAGAGTGATGCTGAAAAACTAGTTCATGCATTTATTACTTCCAGGCTGGACGACTGTAATTCATTATTATCAGGATGTCCAAAAAACTCCCTGAAAAGCCTTCAGTTAATCGAACATCAGAACCCTCTGAACATTAGAAATATCTCAATGTGGGTATCAAAGAAGAGGGGCCTGAAAACTGAAGGCTTTGCCTCCCATTCTACTTTTAAATACTCTAGGAACAACAAGTAGGCCTGCAGAGCGAGAGCGAAGTGCTCTAATAGGGTGATATGGTACTACAAGGTCATTAAGAGAAGATGGGGCCTGATTATTTAAGACCTTGTATGTGAGGAGCAGGATTTTGTTCAGAGGGTTCAGATGTTTGTGTTGACAGTTCCTGGTGGAGTCTCCTTGAATCCTCCTTGAAAGTTTTAGGATGCATGTCAAACTCAAGGCCTGCGAGCCAAATGTGGCCCACCACATCATTTTATGTGTCCCATTAGAGCTTGTGCATGATTGTCTCAAAATAAGTGAACTGTATGTTGCTCAAAAAGCACACGTTGATCATAAATACATCTTGCACATTCACATGCCATCGCCCACGTCCTACACACCACTCTCAGCCATGTGGACAAGAAACAGGGTAACTATGTGCGAATGCTGTTTGTTGATTACAGTTCAGCGTTTAACACAATAGTGCCCTGCAGACTGTTCACAAAGCTGAGGGATCTGGGACTTAACAGCCGTCTGTGTGCATGGGTGTTGGACTTCCTCACTGGCAGAACTCAGGTGGTGAGGGTGGGCAGGTGCTTCTCCAACAGCATCACCATCAACACAGGAGCACCTCAGGGATGTGTCCTCTCGCCACTGCTCTACTCCCTCTACACTTCAGACTGTGTGGCCACCCATGGCTCCAACACCATTGTGAAGTTTGCTGACGACACAGTGGTGTTGGGTGCCATCTCCAACAACGATGAGGCGGCCTACATGGATGAAGTGAAGAATCTGGCATCGTGGTGCCAGGACAACCACCTCCAGCTGAACGTCAGCAAGATCAAGGAGCTGGTGTATTTTTGTATTTATTTATTTATTTATTGTCATTGTCAAGAACAATGAAATTGCGTTTGGGGCTTCCATACAACCCCAAAAAAAGAAGAAAATAATAAATACCCCTTAAAACCCAAGTGTACATATTTAACCCAGTGTGACTCCAATGCAATAAGACAATCCTTAGCAATAATGTTCGTAGAAATTCAGACAAAGACCTGAGAAACATGACAAAATACAACAATGCCACCCATTCAATATTATTGTACTGTGAGATATGATATCAGATATGATAGTTATCTATTTAAGAAAGAGGGGGGGGGCAGGAGGGGGAAGAGAATAAAGATATGATGCACCAATGCAGACCAGTTCATTGCTATTAAGAAGTTGGATATGGTTATTGTCCGTGAGAGGGGGGCAGAGAGTTCAGGAGCCTCACAGCCTGTGGATACAGGCTGTTGGCCAGTCTGGATGTTCTGGCCTGTATAGACCTGTACCTTCTCCCTGAGGGCAGCAGATGGAAAAGGTGGCGCGCAGGGTGATGTTGGTCCCGCAGGATACTGTGCACCCTCCTCAGACAGCGAGTGGGGAAGATATTACTGATCTCTGGCAGACTTGTTCCAATAATTCTGCCAGCTTCTTTCACCACCCGCTGGAGTGCTTGCTGATCGGTGGTGGTGGACTTCAGAAGGGGTCAGCATAGAGACTACAAGCCCATTATCATCAATGGAGCTCCAGTGGAGAGGGTGCAGTCCTTCAAGTATCTTGGTGTCCACATCTCCTCAGACCTGACATGGGCTGACCACATTGAGTGCGAGAGGAACTGACCTGAAAAATAGGATCATGGCCAAGCTTGAAACCTGGATCCCCCGTAGCCGGTTACCAAGATTACGTGAAGTACCCTCAGAAGGTCTGCTAGATGATGTTAATGCAGCACTACGGGCAATACCTACAACCACGATTACCGACACTAACAAGCTGATCTACAATACGGCAACAGTGATCAGTGAGATGCTTGGCTACAAGTTGAACAGCGACAAGGGGCAGTACCCTCCATGAAGAAGGAGGCTAGAGGGCAAGATCAAAGTAGCACGGAGGGAGGTTAGCCAACTAACGGAGTTGCAGAAAGGTGCGACAAATAAGGTGCCTAAGAAATACAGCAAGCTGTCCATACCTGAGGCCTTGGAAACTGCCAAGCAAAGACTCACAGCCTTGGCCAGCCGCTTGAGGAGGTACACCAGAGAGATAGAAGGCAGGAGAATAAACCAGCTGTTCTCCACAGAACCAGCAAAGGTGTACTCTCAGTGGCAAGGGAACAATAAGAGAACAGCACCACCAAGGCTGGAGACGGAGCAATACTGGAAGAGCATATGGGAGAAGGACGCAACCCATAACGGCAATGCTCAGTGGCTAGTGGATCTGAGGGCAGACCACAGCGACCTCCCTGAACAGGGTCCAGTAACCATCACAGTGGCAGATATCCAAGAAAGGGTCTCCAGTATGAAGAGTTGGACAGCACCAGGGCCCGACATGGTTCACGCCTACTGGCTGAAGAAGCTGACTGCACTCCACGAGCGTCTGGCAGCACAAATGAACCAGCTGCTAGTTAACGAGAGACACCCGGAATGGCTAACCGAAGGTCGGACGGTCCTGATCCCCAAGGACCCCAAGAAGGGAGCGGTCCCCTCCAACTACCGACCAATAACCTGCCTCAGTACTACATGGAAGCTCCTGTCAGGCATCATATCGGCTAAGATGAACAGGCACATGGGTCAATACATGACCCATTCCTTTCTGCGGGACACAGAAAGGAATTGGCAAGAATACCAGAGGCGCAAAACACCAGCTACTGGTAGACAGAACAGTCAGCCGAGACTGCAAGACCAGACTGACCAACCTGTGCACTGCCTGGATTGATTACAAGAAGGCCTATGACTCAATGCCCCACAGCTGGATACTGGAATGCCTAGAATTGTACAAGATCAATGGGACCCTAAGAGCCTTCATCAGGAACTCAATGGGGATGTGGCGTACAACACTAGAGGCCAACTCCAAGCCCATAGCACAAGTCACCATCAAGTGCGGGATCTACCAAGGAGATGCTCTGTCCCCACTGCTGTTCTGCATAGGCCTGAACCCCCTCAGTGAGATCATTAACAAGACTGGCTACGGATACCGACTACGGAACGGAGCAGTTGTCAGCCACCTCCTGTACATGGATGACATCAAGCTGTATGCCAAGAGTGAACGAGACATCGATTCACTGATCCACACTACCAGGCTATACAGCAATGACATTGGAATGTCGTTCGGACTGGAGAAGTGTAGTCGGATGGTAACAAAGAGAGGGAAGGTAGTCAGAACTGAGGGGATTGAACTACCAGAAGGCAACATTGCAGACATAGAGGACAGTTACAAGTACTTGGGGATCCCACAGGCGAATGGGAACCATGAAGAGGCCGCTAGAAAAGCTGCAACCACCAAGTACCTGCAGAGGGTCAGGCAAGTCCTGAGGAGTCAGCTGAATGGTAAGAACAAGATCCGGGCCATCAACACGTACGCCCTGCCCGTGATCAGGTACCCTGCTGGGGTAATAGGCTGGCCAAAGGAGGAGATAGAAGCCACTGACATAAAGACAAGAAAGCTCCTTACCATGCATGGAGGGTTTCACCCCAAGTCCAGCACCCTGAGGCTGTACGCTAAGCGGAAGGAAGGGGGCCGGGGACTGGTGAGTGTCAGCACCACAGTCCAGGATGAGACAACGAACATCCAAGAATACATTGGGAAGATGGCCCCAACTGACCGAGTGCTCAGTGAATACCTCAGGCAGCAGAAACCCAAGAAAGAGGAGGGAGACGAGGAACCATCATGGAAGGACAGGCCCCTGCACGGTATGTACCACCGGCAGATAGAGGAGGTGGCTGATATCCAGAAATCCTACCAGTGGCTGGACAAAGCTGGACTGAAAGACAGCACAGAGGCACTAATCATGGCAGCACAAGAACAAGCTCTGAGCACAAGATCCATAGAGGCTGGGGTCTATCACACCAGGCAAGACCCCAGGTGCAGGCTGTGTAAAGATGCCCCAGAGACAATCCAGCACATAACAGCAGGGTGCAAGATGCTAGCAGGCAAGGCATACATGGAACGCCATAACCAAGTGGCCGGCATAGTGTACAGGAACATCTGTGCCGAGTATAACCTGGAAGTCCCGAGGTCAAAATGGGAGATGCCCCCAAGGGTGGTGGAGAATGACCGAGCTAAGATCCTGTGGGACTTCCAGATACAGACGGACAAAATGGTGGTGGCTAACCAACTGGACATAGTGGTGGTAGACAAACAGAAGAAGACGGCCATAGTGATCGATGTAGCGGTTCCGAATGACAGCAATATCAGGAAGAAGGAACACGAGAAGCTGGAGAAATACCAAGGGCTCAGAGAAGAGCTCGAGAGGATGTGGAGGGTGAAGGTAACGGTGGTCCCCGTGGTAATCGGAGCACTAGGTGCGGTGACTCCCAAGCTAGGCGAGTGGCTCCAGCAGATCCCGGGAACAACATCGGAGATCTCTGTCCAGAAGAGCGCAGTCCTGGGAACAGCTAAGATACTGCGCAGGACCCTCAAGCTCCCAGGCCTCTGGTAGAGGACCCGAGCTTGAAGGATAAACCGCCCGCAGGGGCGTGCTGGGTGTTTTTTATATATATATATATATATATATATATATATATATATATATATATATATATATATATATATATATATATATATATATATATGTATATATATATATATATATATATATATATATATATATAATGTTTTTCCTCTACACCCCCCCCCCAATTTTTTTTGTTTTTTTTTTGCACATGTCGAGGAGCGTGTCAGGCTACATTTCACTGTGTGTTATACTTGTATAACTATGCATGTGACAAATAAAGAACCTTGAACCTTGAACCTTGAACCTTGAAATTATCATCCACCAAGGTGACGCAGCTCACCAGTAGTGATGATCAAATTGCACAAGTGGAAATTATGCAGTGCTTTTTTTTGCTGTTCTAGGCTGGCTACCAAACTGAGATGGTTAATACTACGTTTGATCTTCTCTGCCTTTAAAGCGCAGCAATCTGGTTTTGACGTCTTTACCAATCCTTTCACGGCCGATGTCTGCAGTGCACCTCAGCACCTTCAGATGGAGTGACAGGATGCTTCAATCAAGGACTCTTAGCGTCTACTGCCTGCTGGGTTGATGCCACAGCTCCGCCTTCATGCAGATCGTTTTCTGTCCATGTTTGGGACATGGACAGAAAATGATTTCTCCTGATAGGTGTTTCCAGTTATGAATGCAAACAAGACGAAGCGCAGATCACGCATCACCGATGACAGCCTCCACGCTGTGCTGGGACCTGAAAGCAGACACTGACAACCTGACCAGGTGACTTATGAGTGTCATTTGGTCTTTAATGTTGATGTTGGGCATTTGCTCTCTCATGAAGCGTCAGTGAGGTGAGAGAAAAAGATAAATAGATAGGTAAAGCTGTGACATAATCAGTGAACATATTGTTTTAGAGGACTCTAACACAGGGGGGTCAAACTGAAATGAGCAGTGGGCCACTGCTGGTTCTGTCGTCTCATTGGACGGCCTTTAGTGTTCAAGTAGTACAAAACAAATAAACACCCACAAATATTTTCAAAACTGTTTGGTTTGTTTGCTTAAATGTCAAATATTATATAGGAAGACAGAACTGCAAACGTGAACACAGACTGAATCCTTTTATTGAACGACCAAATAAACACGTTGGTCCTCTCCGTCTGTGCAGACACGTGACAGCACTTCTGCTGTCGTTGTGTTCATATTTAACTAAATCGAACTGCAGACATAAGTGTACACATTAGCTTTTGAACTAACACAGCCGTCCCTTAGCATGTTTGTGCTATCTGCTCATGTTACCTTCGTGTTCAGTCATTTTTGGCTTTCTAAAGAACCTATTTCAAAGAACAAGAAGCCCTCAGGTGTGCGCACTTCCTGTGAGCTCTGCCCTGATTGGCTGCTGAAGAGCTTGACAGCTGGGCGGCGTAAACAGTTGGAGCATCAGCATGAACGTTTCGTGTGGCGAGTGAATCTAAATGCGCCCAGACGTGCGATGAAACATTAACACGTGTCATCAGAGCGGCTGTCACATGTTCAACAAACATGGTCGCTCTGACATCACAATACACCATTACTGACACACACTGCTGCATTATTAACACACACACACACACACACACACACACACACACACACACACACACACACACACATGGTGCAGGCTTTCAGAAGCACTCCATCATAATTTATCCTGAATAAAATATTCATTTGCTTTTAATATTTATTCTGGCTTTTAGGAGACGGCCTCTCTGCCCACCCACCCACCCACCCGCCCACACACACACACACACACACACACACACACACACACACACACACACACACACCCACCCACCCGCCCACACACACACACACACACACACACACACACACACACACACACACACACACACACACACACACACACAGTGATGCTTATTTTAAGAATTAAAAAATGACAAAATAAAAATGTTCATCTTGACACTGTTTAACATTTAACTCAAAGTGACAAGAAAAAGTTGCCTCAGTGTGTGTGTGCATGTGTGTGCATGTGTGTGCATGTGTGTGTGTGTGCATGTGTGTGTGTGTGTGTGTGTGTGTGCATGTGTGTGTGTGTGTGTGTGTGTGTGTGTGTGTGTGTGTGTGTGTGCATGTGTGTGTGTGTGTGTGTGTGTGTGTGTGTGTGTGTGTGTGTGTGTTCAGTATTCCACTTCCTGGCAGCTCTTACTGTGTTTAGTTAAAGAAACATGACATTTTTACAGATGAACATTTAGAAAATTGATTCGCTCTCATCTCTTCTCTAAATATACGAGCGTGATGAATATTTCAGTGCTGATTTAGACGTCAGGGATTTTCTCTTTTTAATATTAGAACAGAGTAAATTTGTCCTTAGCTGCTGCTGAAAGCCTCGTGAAGCTCACTGACATGTTTCCTCAGCACTGGACTAAACTCTCAGTCAGACTTTATGCGCAGGTATTCCCAGCAGCACAGACTGGAAACATGATTATCGGATATCTGCAGAACAGCAACAACACAAAGAAATTATGTTTCCCCTGAAAATGAGGCCCGAGACTGCCGCGCTGGCAGCACTCCCTGCAGACCGCAGACACACTTATTAAATATTCCTGTGGTCATGGAGAGGAGACGTGGGAGTGGACACACTCAGGATGAAGATTAAAGAAAACAAACACTCCAAACAAATCAAATAACGTTTCATGGCACGAAGCAACAGAATGAAACCAAAGTCTGCAAATTAAGACTGTTTCAGCATGTTTTATTCCACACTTACCGTCACCTGCCGTCAAGCACCCAGACAGAAACCTTTGTTTCATAGTGAAACTCTGACATAAGGTTAGGTTTTTATTTGCATTCATTTGCTGCAGATGCATCGATACTGTTGTGCTGCAGGTCTTTGTCTCCCGTTTCACTGAATTCAACTTCAAATAAACTAATATGAAGCAGCGGGAATGAGGATCAGCACCTCCAAATCTGAGGCCATGGTTCTCAGCCGGAAAAGGGTGGAGTGCCCACTCCGGGTCGGGGATGAGTTCCTGCCCCAAGTGGAGGAGTTCAAGTATCTCGGGGTCTTGTTCGCGAGTGATGGGAGAAGGGAGCCGGAGATCGACAGACGGATTGGGGCTGCAGTAATATCTGCAGCTGCAGTAATATCTGCTCTGTTCACGTGCAGCTCAGAGTTTAAGCCCAGTGCAGCTCACAGGGTGCTCAACACCAAATATCTGGCGTGTACAGAGAAGAATTGCTCTGAGTGTGGATGTGAAGCTTTTCACAGCGGACTGTTAATGGCTGAGCTCGTGCTGTGGACGGATAATCTGAGCGTCTTCTTCTTTCTGTATGATGGTGTTTGTCTCAACATGAACTTTACTGAGAACAGTTTATCTCTCCCCCCAGCTTCCCGTGCTCGTGTGTTCATATCACAGAGTAACTGGCTCGATTGACTGAGCTCGCCCAGTTTCAGCTACCATCCAAACTTTGCTGCTGTTTAGTTAAATCCAAAGTTGGGACAGAGCTGTATAGTTTTTACATTCACCTGCCCTCCTGCCTCCTAAGGATGATAAATTAACTGACCTGCGTTTTTTGTCTTTAGTTAACATTTGGCCTTACCAGAGATCCGCCTGGCAACCAATTATTTCATCAGCCTGGCATTTAAGTGGTCACATGACTAGGGGCCTGCAGAGCAGCAGCAGCAGACAGAGGCAGTAATTATGAGGCGTGAGTGTGAGCTAACCACAAGGGGAAAGTCAACTCAATGTTCAGCAGCTTGTTAAAAGGTTTCTGAATCGGTTAATAAGCTAAAAGATGTTTTCTGCACAAAATGTCACACAGAGAAGAATTAAAGGAAGACAAAGGTGAGAAGAAAAAAAGGAAATTAAGCTCAAATTAAATCATGAAAAAGGACGAAAAGCAGTATTACATCAAAAGTCCTCCAGGCTGTGCAAAATAAGCTGAAATCAGATCCAGAGAGGGATGAAGCAGACCCAGCAAACATGGCTGAAACACTGATGTTATCACCACGCTAAATGAGATGCTTCATCCAAAACAGATGGACCAGCGGTGGTGCCGTTTCCACATAGTCAAACTATCTCTTACAAATCAAGAACATTAATTGCATGTGTTGCTTTCACAAGTCTCAATGCTTGTTTTTAGAGCACTTTTCATGACTATAACGACCACTCTAAGCACATTTACCACAGGACTTTCATATCATGCGTCTACCTCACACAAACTAACCCAAGATGCATGTTTGGACTGTTCAGCTGGGGGCAGAAACGGGACTGAAGCAAAAGATTATGTTTAAGCAGAAATTTGGAAAGGCTCAGATGTTCAGTAATGACTTTCAGCAGATGTTCAAGAAGGCTCTTTGGCAGATGTTCAGTGATGACTTTCACTTTCAGCAGCTGTTCAAGAAGGATCTCCAACAGATGTTCATTAATGACTTTCAGCAGATGATCAAGAAGGATCTCCAACAGATGTTCAAGAAGATGCAGATGTTCAGTAATGACTTTCACTTTCAGCAGATGATCAAGAAGGCTCTCCGGAAGATGTTCAGTAATGACTTTCAGCAGATGTTCAACAATGACTTTCAGCAGCTGTTCAAGAAGGATCTCCAACAGATGTTCATTAATGACTTTCAGCAGATGTTCAAGAAGGATCTCCAACAGATGTTCATTAATGACTTTCAGCAGATGTTCAAGAAGGATCTCCAACAGATGTTCATTAATGACTTTCAGCAGGTGTTCAAGAAGGATCTCGGGAAGATGTTCAGTAATAACCTTCAGCAGATGTTCAAAAAGGCTCTCTGGCAGATGTTCAGTAATGAGTTTCAGCAGGTGTTCAAGAAGCCTCTCCAACAGATGTTCATTAATGACTTTCAGCAGATGTTCAAGAAGGATCTCCAACAGATGTTCATTAATGACTTTCAGCAGATGTTCAAGAAGGCTCTCCAGCTGATGTTCATTAATGACTTTCAGCAGATGTTCAAAACGACTCTCTGGCAGATGTTCTTTAATGAGTTTCAGCAGGTGTTCAAGAAGGCTCTCCGGCAGATGTTCATTAATAACCTTCAGCAGATGTTGAAAAAGGCTCTCTGGCAGATGTTCAGTAATGAGTTTCAGCAGGTGTTCAAGAAGCCTCTCTGGTAGATGTTCATTAATGACTTTCAGCAGATGTTCAAGAAGATGCAGATGTTCACTAATGACTTTCACTTTCAGCAGATATTCAAGAAGGCTCTCCAGCAGATGTTCATGGAGGATCTCTGGTAGATGTTCAGTAATGACCTTCAGCAGATGTTCAAGAAGGCTCTCCGGCAGATGTTCAGTAATGACCTTCAGCAGATGTTCAAAAAGGCTCTCCGGCAGATGTTCTTTAATGAGTTTCAGCAGATGTTCAAGAAAGCTCTCCGGCAGATGTTCAGTAATAACCTTCAGCAGATGTTCAAAAAGGCTCTCCGGCAGATGTTCAGTAATGACTTTCAGCAGATGTTCAAGAAGGCTCTACGGCAGATGTTCAGTAATGACTTTCAGCAGATGTTCAAAAAGGCTCTCCGGCAGATGTTCAGTAATGAGCTTCAGCAGATGTTCAAAAAGGCTCTCTGGCAGATGTTCAGTAATGAGCTTCAGCAGATGTTCAAAAAGGCTCTCTGGCAGATGTTCAGTAATGACCTTCAGCAGATGTTCAAAAAGGCTCTTTGGCAGATGTTCAGTAATAACCTTCAGCAGATGTTCAAAAAGGCTCTCTGGCAGATGTTCAGTAATGACCTTCAGCAGATGTTTAAGGAGGATCTAAAACAAACAGGACTTCACTGAGGAGCTTTTGTCCACACATTCATAAGCCAACATCTACAAACTTCCACCTACACACCTGCATGTATGAATACATCCATAATGTAAGAGTTAAATAGAAAAGCAGGGAAGTGTGCGCTGTGGGGGTCACTGTAAGTCAAGTAAAGGTGTATGTGTGAGAAATCTTCTTCATTAGAGTTATAAAAGAGAAACATGAAAATACATAAATATTAAACATTCATCAGATTTAAAAACAGTTTTACAGACCTTAGTTAATGCTACAATAAAATGTACTGAACATAACACATAAACACCCCACAGGAATCTGGTCATACTTATTCACTTCAAGGTTGGCACGATCCTTTAAAATCTGCTGGTACACCCACAAGTTAATTATTCAGCAATAAACATCCAACAAAATCAATATTTCCTTACAAATGGTGAACTCTGGAGTGCAGCCATCACCCCAACAGTCAAGCAATTCAACCTCAAACATAAAGAGGTTCATGGATCACCTGTGCTTCATAAACTAAAGAAAAACTCACAGCTTGCTTGACTGAACTCTGCCTCAGTCCACAAAAGTAAAACCATCAACAGCAGGGATCAGTTTTTACTGGTTCATAGTAAACTGGTAAAAATGATGGTTGAGGGCTAGAAAATGCCCCTTCCCCACATTAATGCTGCACGCTGCATGCTGAACACCTACCGACAGATGCAAAGGGGTCCTTTACAGATGGTCCTCTGGTGCACCCAGTCCTAGACTTTATTAATGCCCCTACATGCTCCATAGAAATTCTCAAAAATTCATCTTTTCAGACAGATATTTTTTTGTGTGGAACATCATCCTACTTTCACGGCTGTAGAAGGGCTGTATAAGGTCTAAAACAGACGTTTGTCTCTGGTCAAATTTAGTGAAACTCGTCCCCATATTGCAGCTAAATAAAGACTGTCACTCGGTAACAAGGTTCAGCCCATAAATTAATGTTCATGGACCTCTGTACCTTGTGGATTGACACAGTCTTACAGCAGTCTGTAAGATAGTCATGTAATCGATCAGTTCCTGGACATGAATCCTGAACAGAATGCTCAATTTATGAGACGTCTGCGGGCTTGGCCAAGCAGCATTATTTTATCCTCCGGGGATGAGAACAGAAAGTGGGTGGGGACAGGTGCATCTGCTCCCTCAGACCACGCCCCACAGGTCAGATGTATCTGGTTGGTTCTGGACTAGAAAAGTCTTTGACAGATACCCTAAATATAAAAAGGCAGTTGGTCTGAGTTTAGTCTGATTTGGTACAAATTCAACCACATACATTGGGAAGCTTATCTTGTAACCAGAAGGTCACCGGTTCGATCCCCAGCTCTGTCTGTCCTGGTCGTTGTGTCCCTGGGCAAGACACTTCACCTACTGGCTACTGGTGATGGCCAGAGGGGCCGATGGCGCGATATGGCAGCCTCGCTTCTGTCAGTCTGCTGTCGCTACAACTGTGGTTTGCCTCCACCAGTGTGTGAATGTGAGAGTGAATGAATAGTGGAATTGAAAAGCGCTTTATGAATGCAATCCATTATCAAAACAACCCCATACAGTCTCAACACCCATCCTTCACCTTTTCAGATCAGTTTTAACATCAGTGTCATACCTTTGTCATCTCGTTAAACGCGTTTGGAGGGTGTTTCTTCTGTTTTCACGTCTGTACTGGACTAAATGTGCACACATATTTGGACTAAATGAAGTCCAGTAAGGAAACATCCGAGCTGCTTCCTGATTGGTGGTTCATCTCTGCCCGTCATCCTCTGGACTCAAAGTTCTTCACCAGTGAGCATGCTCTCTCAAATCCTCCTCCTCTTCCTCACCTCCTGACACATGATTACACTGCTACTGATGGTGTTGCCATGGTGATAATTAACACTAATCACCAGAGGATTGTTGTCACCATGGCAACAGTGGGAGCAGCAGAGGTGATGCGGGGGGGCATTTAAAGACAGTGGTCACCAGGGAGAGAGGAAGAGGGAGGAGGTGTTTAATATTCAGAGAATTAACTGCAGCAGGAAATGAAAGCGATGAAGAGGAGGGTTTGTTATTGTTCTTAAAGCATCATAAACAGAAACCGCACTGAGGATTTCTGCAGTCTGTGAAACGCTTTCTATGCCTTCCCTCCATCAGCCCGAACATTTAAAGCAACATATTTATAAATCCCGCGTCACTTCAGAGGCCCTCATCCCCTCCAGGACTCCTCACAAACTCCTGATGTTTCAGATCTGATTCGGCTCATTGTGAAATAATCCGTCCACCTCATGGAAACAGGATCTTCTCTGGAGCACAGCCTCCACATCGAGGTGGAAAGCTCAAACAGCACTAGGAGGCAGGTCCTCTTCGCTTCTTTGTTGAACACATATTAATAGCCCTGCCTCAGAAGCCCGTTTAAGCAGAAATAACTTCCTGTAGGCGTTTTGCATAATGGTCCATCTCCTGCTAATTATTCCACAAAGCTTCCACGTCTGCTTTGAACCTTTCCTCGGTGGATCAGCTGTGAGCTTGCACAAACTCTTTGATGAGATGCAGAGTTCATAAACTCTCAGGACTGACGCACTTCGCTCTGATCGCTTAGGTCTGACGATTCTCTTCATCATAATCATCATTAGCAGATGTTTCCCACAGGTTTAGATTCTGTTGGGGTCGGAGCATGAACATGTGCTCCACATTAGTGAATAATTACAGTTTCTGTTTCTCCTGTGCAGTCTGCCATCAGTGGATGTTTTATGCTCTTCTGTTTCCCGAGGTGTTAATTATTGCCAAACTACCATCTTTGCCGAACCCTCGCAGACTGAAATGAAAGTAAAGAGCAAAACAGAAAGGTCCCAGCAGGGACCACAGGCCACAGGCTGGTCCACAGGTGGACCATGGGCTGATGAACCTGCAGACCCTCTAGCCTCTGGATTTGATGGTCACTCCAACGGCATGGGAACCCAGACAGCACCATTACCCATAGGGGAGCCGGTACCTGTCTTCGAATGCCATCAGGTGAGATCCACGCTCAGGAGGATCAATGTTAACAAAGCAGCAGGACCAGACATGGTTCCAGGACACATGCTGAAGTCATGTGCCCACCAACTGGCGGGGTGTTCACCAACATCTTCAATCTGTCTCTGCAGCAGGCTGCAGTCCCAACATGCCTCAAACCAACTACCATTATTCCTGTGCCCAAAAGACAGTCAGTAAAATGTCTGAATGACCATCGCCCGGTCGCTCTGACACCAATTATCAGGAAGTGTTTTGAGAGACTCGTTCTTTCACACATCAAGGCCAACATCCCTGCTGACCTGGACAGCCTACAGTTTGCTTACTGCAGGAACAGATCAACAGAGGATGCTGACTCAATCACACTTGACACCAGCCTGACTCATCTGGAGCATCCCAATACATATGTTAGGATGCTATTTGTAGACTTCAGCTCGGCATTTAACACCATTGTGCCAAACAAACAAGCTGAATGACCTGGGACTAACCACCACACTTTGCTCATGGATGTTTGTGTAACCGACCCAGAGTTTGGGCCGGTAAAACAGATTAAATGTTCCTGCAAAACAGGGAAATGATGAGACAGAGACGACTGGTGAAGTTTCTCTTTGCCTCGCTTCTGCCATATTGGAGAGGAGGACCTATGACCTCGCTATTCTGTCTCACTGAACAATGCGCCACCCGGAGGCTGGGGGGTGCAACTACCTCATTACACATGGTTCACTTCGGTGACAAGTCTCTCTTTCTTTTAACAAGTACTACTCCTGATGTGACCACACATTAGTGTGTCACACGCTCCCTGACAAATGGAAATGGCTCCTGACATTCAAAAATACAAACATTTTCAAAAGTAATACAGTCAAATACTCAACATGGCATATGTGCAGGGTAAGTATATGGCCCAACTGGATAAGGCACACAAGATGCAAACCCTGGGCTAAATGGTACAAAAGGTGTTAGTGTCCATGGCTGGTATGGAAAGAATGGCGCAGCTAGTGCAGATACTATGGCCTGTGGCTGTAGAGCCGGTTCTCCCAGTGACTCATAAGTAAACACTTGTCTAGGTCTCCTTTCTCGGGCTGACCTTCTTAACTCAGTCTGTGGGTCACCTGCTGGTATCTGTGGTAGCGCTTGCCCAGGTAAAGTGGACCTTTCACCTTCTTCTTCCAGACAATTCGGCTGTGCCTGTACCTCAGGGACAGGGGGCATCTGACTGTCTATTCCTGTCTGTTCATGTTCGCTGGAGGTTCTTTCTCTTTCACTGTCTCTAGTTGGTAACTGGAAGCGGTTCCTGTGGTCCTCAGGGCTTTGGCTTGTTGGGGGTACGCCAGATTGACTATAATGGATGTCTCTTTCAACATGTCTAGCCTCTCTGGGGAACCTAAACCAGTACCCTCCTGCATCCTCATCAGATTCTGAGTCACTAGAATCGCTTTTCTGTCTGTTTTGTTCACTTAACTCCGCTTCTCTCTGTCTAATCGGTTTCTTAGGTGCCTGCTCAGATCTCGGAGGCGGAGCCTCAACTGGGAGGTCGTTAACCAGTAATAGGAGGTTACGGTGTAGGACCCTGGTTTTACTTCCATCACTGCCCTCCGAATAGACTGCATAAACTGGATTATCACCTATTTGCCCTTTAACCAAATAAATGGTTTTCTCCCAGTAAGATCGCAGCTTCCCTGGTCCCCCACGTTCACTGCAGTTCCTTACGAGGACCCTATCACCAGGCTGTAACACTACACCCCTCAGCTTTTTATCATAGAAAGACTTGTTTTTGATACTAGACAACCTACTTTTTTCACTGGCTATCCTGTACGCTTCTGTCATTCTTTTCGCCCACCTGTCTGTGTAGCTTTTGTGTGACATTATCTGCTTCTCCCCAACTAGACCAAATAAAATGTCTACCGGAAGGCGCGGGTGATGCCCAAACAGTAGAAAATGGGGGGAAAAACCTGTGGATTCATGGCGCGTACAGTTGTAAGCGTGAACTATGTGTGGCAAATGATCCTTCCAATTCCCCTTTTCTTTTTCACCTAGCGTTCTTAACATTTGTAAAAGTGTCCTGTTAAACCTCTGGGCAGGATTACCTTGAGGATGATATGGGGATGTTCTCGAGTGTCCAGTACCTGATTTCTCCCTCAGTGTCTTGAAAAGTTCATTTTCAAACTCGCGCCCTTGGTCGTGGTGAAGTCGTGCTGGGTACCCAAAGCGCGGAATGAACTCTCCAAAGATTCGCTCAGCTGCTGTCTTCCCAGACTTGTTTTTGGTGGGGTACGCCTGGGCAAACCTGGTGAAGTGGTCCACGACGACAAGAATGTATTCATATCCCCCCCGGCTGGGCTCCAGGTGGAGATAGTCGATGCAGACCAGGTCCAAAGGCGAGGTGGATGTGATGGTGCCCATTGGAGCACGTACTTGGGTTGTTGGCTTCTTGCTAATGATACATCGGCACTTCCTGGTAACATAGCTTTCTATGTCCCGTTTCATGTACGGCCAGTAGAACCTCTCTCTCACCAGTGCCAGTACTCTCTCTGTGCCGATATGTCCCATGTTATCATGCAGGTGCTTTAACACCGTCTCTTTGTACTTTGCAGGGAGGATTAGTTGTTGCCTTTCACCTGTCTGTCTATACATCAGTCCGTTTTTGAAATGTAATTTGTCCCACTCCTGCAACATTTTCCTCGTTGTTTTAGTCACTGTGTTTCTGATGTCATTTGTTAAGACTGTCATTTTCTCCTTTAGCCTCATTATTTCTCCAACCGTTTTGTCTTCTCTTTGTGCTTGAGCTAGCTCATCTTGGTCGATTGCAGGGAAAACTGGATGTGGCTCCCGGGCTGCATTTTCAGCGATAGTTAGGGCAGCAATCCATGCAACATCACTTTCTCGAGCTGCTCTAGCTCCACCCCAGGCTGCTTGGACCACCTCAGGTGATAACTCTTCAGTGCACTCACCCACATACATGTCAATGTTAAGAGGGAGACGGGACAATGTGTCAGCATCAACATTGGCCCGGCCAGGCCTGTATTTGATCTCAAAGTGAAAGTCTGACAGTTCCCCGACCCAGCGATGGCCCACGGCATTAAGCTTGGCAGTACTCATAACGTAGGTCAATGGATTATTATCTGTATAGACGGTAAAGTGTGGAGCATAGTACAGATAGTCTCTAAAACGCTCACACACTGCCCATTTAAGTGCCAGAAATTCTAGCTTGCCGCTATGGAGACAATAATTCTTTTCTGCTGGTGACAATGTCCTGGACCCATACGCTATTACCCGTAATTTTCCATCCTGGCGCTGGTAAAGAACAGCACCGAGGCCCTGTTCTGAGGCATCTGTGTGGAGGCAGAACGGTGAGTTAAAATCTGGGTAGGCCAAAACTGGGGGACTCGTAAGCATGGTAATTAGCTGTTCAAGTACATGCTGGTGTTCACTAGTCCATTCAACGGGGGCCTTGGATGACAACTGGGGACCTTTAGTCTTCAGTTGGCGCGATGGGAAGGTTGGCATGTCCGGTTTTACTTTTAACAGTTCATAGATAGGTTTTGCAATCCTCGAAAAGTCTTGGACGTAGCTTCTGTAGTAGCTTAAGAAGCCAAGTAGACGCCTTATATCACCAACTGTTTGAGGTGTCTTAGTTTTTAGGGATTCTACGGCCTCTAAGTCTTTTGGATCAATCCTTACCCCTTCTGCAGATACAAGGCGGCCAACATACCTTACTTCTTTGCGAAACAGTTCGCATTTTTCGGGTCTTAGTTTTACTCCGTGCCTCTGGAGTGCTCTTAAAACTTGTCTCACACCCTCAACATGCTCTTCAAATGTTGGTGCATAGCATAAGATGTCGTCCAGGTATGGGATACAACAATTGTCCCTGAGCGAATCTAACATCTCCTCCATGCTTCTTTGAAAAGCCGCAGGTGCATTGGAGAGGCCGAAGGGTATTCGTACCCACTCATAAAGGCCCCAGGGGGTGACGAAGGCTGTGAGGTGACGTGAGCCCTCCGCCATGAAGCCCTGGTGGTACGCCTTTCCCTGATCAAGGATACTGAACCATGAATGCCCCCCCAGAGTGTCGGTCAGGTCTTGGATCCGAGGAAGAGGGTGTTTATCCGGAATGGTCTTCTGATTCAGCAGACGGTAGTCTATACAAAGGCGTAACGAGCCGTCTTTTTTTCGGACACAGACGACTGGAGCAGCATACGGTGACCTGGATTTAACAATCCACCCCTTGGCCAGGAGGTCCTGAATGTACTCCTTCACTTCGGAGAACAAAGGCTTTGGGACAGAGGAATAGGCCCTCTGCACTGGGATGTCATCTTTGAGGTTGAGTGACATGTGCAAACTAGGAATACAACCAATGTCATGAGCATCTTTAGCGAAAGCGCCTGACTCCTCCCATAACATCTTTTCCACAATGTCTTGCTGCTGTTTCTCAAGATGGCCTAGATCTACTGGTGGCTGCCACAAAGTTCTAGGGGAACCTGTCTCTGCCTGACAAACAGTAGTTGCCTCTACTTTAGCGTCGTTTTCAATGGGTGAATCTGTCTCTATCACCTTCTTAATTGCCTGGACGCTACCAATAGCAGTCTTTCTTGTTAGAACAATGTCATGTCTAGTGTGGTTTTCTACAGGCACAGCTACATAAGGTAGTTTGCCGGGCTGGATCTCTAAGAGTCCCTCTCCTAATCCTAACTGCTGCAACTGGACAGAACTCTCTTCAGGCTCAAACAAGACTAAACGTTCACTTGGGTCAAGCTGTGGTGGGACTTTACACTTTACCCAGGTTGTGCTGCCAGCAGGAATTACTGTGTCTCTGTAACCCACCCTCAAGCGCCCCTGAGCTGTGTTCTCCTGATGTGTCTGGATGAAATGTACCATTCCCTGTGCTTCATCGACTGGAATAGACAGTGCACCCCCAAGTAGCTTAGCTAAGTTAGAAGCAGCCTGTGCTGGGCTTCCCTGGATTAACACTTCCACCACATTGAACCCTATGAGTGGTGTGTCTAAGGGCACTGAGCTAATTAGAAACGGCACGTTCATGGAAAGCTCTGGGTCTTCATTGCCTGGCAAATTTACAGTTAATATTACCCACCCATCAAATGGAAGAGATTCCCCATTAACTGCATAAATCTTTGGCACTTTCCCATAGTCAGTTAACTCTATGAGCTCTGCTATCGGACGAACATTGACATCTGGAATGTATTTATTTTTCCAAGCTCGGTCTATCAAGCTAACCTGAGCCCCTGTATCTACAAGAGCGGTCACAGTTAACCCATTAAGAAGGCATTTTGTTGTTGCTTTTTTCCCTATTAGTCTTACTATTGGCTCTCTGTTGCTTACAGCGGTTTTTAGTGGCTCATTTTTGCTCTTCTTGGATTTCTGTCTCTTGAGTTTAGCTTGGTGCACTTTGGTGTTGTCACATGATTCAGTCTCTGTGTCAAGGTGGGACTCCGATGTTGTCCCGGTCACAGCTGGTCCCTCCGCAGCAACCGGCCCTCGTTTCCCGGCTGCTTTGGACGTTTGAGGCAGCCAATTGCTCTGTGGCCCTCTTCGCCGCATGAGAAGCAGTGGTTACAATTTTTAGAGCCCACCTGTGAACATGTAGAACATGCATAAAGTCTCTCAGTCTTTGTTGCAGCTGGTCTAGCTGTACTGCTAGAAGACTCTTTCTTCATTTTTTCTGCGAGTGAATCTACTACTCTAGTGAGTGCATCAATCTTCTCTTCCAGTTGCTTTACTGTGTCGGCTGTTGACTTTTGATCTGCAACCTCTCTCTTTGTTAGTTTGACTTTCCCCTCATCCACATGGGCAACATGAGCACTGAACTGTTTTGCTCGGGGTGTGGAACCTAATCTCCGGTGACGCTCAGATTCTTCACTGGTCACTTTCATTGCATGTTTCAGAATCATCTCATCTGTCACTGACTGGTTCGCCAGCAAGGGCTTCAGCTCTCTTCTAATATCATTGTCCTTATGTCCGATCCCCTGATAAACTGTGTGCAAGAAGACACCTTGAACTGTTTCTGGGGTATATTTAATCTCAGAATCAGTCTTTTTGGACTCAAAAAGAACTCTTTGTTTTAGGCCAATTATGCGGTAGAGAAATTGTTGTGTTGTTTCATTTTCTCTCTGTTTGGCACAAATCAGTTCCTGGAACAGCTCTGTACTACTCCTTTCTCCAAGATGGGACTGCAGGAATCCTTTTAACCCGGTAACTGTCATGTCATCTTTATTAACTAACATGTCCTTGAAACTGCCTGGTTTAATTATTTTTAACACCCCTCTAACAATCTCAGATTCTGTAAAATTCTCTTTTAGACCCTCCTCTATCTGCCTACACACACTGTTGTAGCTGATGTCTGACATGTGATCTCCTACTTGGCCTCCCTGAACCTTGAACTCACGTCTCGGAAGATAAGGTAGGTCTTTGAGGGAAACTACAGGGCCTGGGGGAGGTCTAACATTACTTTGTGAGGTGAGTTGAGCTTGCTGTAGTGCAGGAGTTTTTACTAAACCTTGCAATGTCCTACCAACCTTCTCATAGTCCGAAATCATTTTAAGGAGTTCTTCTTGTGGGATGTTAAGGCTAGAGTCAGACTGATCCATGTTTACTTGAGCTGCATTGAACTGGCTGGGCTCTGGGGTAGGGTGGGGTGCATGCTCTGACGTCCGTGTTTCCACATCTGTCTCCACGGCACTGGTCTGGTTGTTGGTAGGATTCAGAAGTTCATCTACCATGTCCTTTAGCGCTAACAATTCCCCCATCCCACTGTCCTCAGCTTCTAACATTGCCTTGCTGTAGATGAAGGAGTTGATGTACTCGAAGCTTCCTTCTGCATCATCACTTGACAGCTCTGACAGATCCTTGCCTGGTACTGGACCCACCTTTGCAGCAATCTCAAAAAGCTGATCCGGCATCAGCGCGAAAAGGCCCTTCCTGATGTCCCACACCAGGCTCTTCCTTACGCCGTCAGCCATGATGTCCTCCTCGTTGCTCTGCGATGGGTAGTTCTAAACTGGATCTTCCCTCTGTAGTGGATAGCAGCTCCTCCGCTTTGCACCAACTCTCCTTGGACCATCAGCTCCGCAGCAGGTCTTATGGATGTGTGAGGATCAGCTCCATTGATGATGTGGAACCAATCCCCGTACGGCCACCAAGAATCTGTAACCGACCCAGAGTTTGGGCCGGTAAAACAGATTAAATGTTCCTGCAAAACAGGGAAATGATGAGACAGAGACGACTGGTGAAGTTTCTCTTTGCCTCGCTTCTGCCATATTGGAGAGGAGGACCTATGACCTCGCTATTCTGTCTCACTGAACAATGCGCCACCCGGAGGCTGGGGGGTGCAACTACCTCATTACACATGGTTCACTTCGGTGACAAGTCTCTCTTTCTTTTAACAAGTACTACTCCTGATGTGACCACACATTAGTGTGTCACATTTGATCTCCTCACAAACAGGCTACAAAAGGTCAGGGTGGGCAACCCTACATCACCTGCTATCACCATTAACACAGGAGCACCACAGGGCTGCGTTCTCAGAGTCCAGCTCTTTTCACCCTATTCACACACCACTGCAAACCCATCCACTCCTCTTCTAACACCACAGTGAAGTTTGCTGATGACACTACAATAGTGGGAAGGATATCAGACAACAACGAGTCTCACTGCAGAGAGGACGTCCAACATCTAATCGGATGGTGTGGAAACAACGAGCTGGTTCTGAACACTGCCGAAACAAAGGAGATCGTTGTAGAGAGAGAAGAGCCAAGAAAACAACACGACCACCCCTCCACATACATGGTGAGGAAGTTGAGGGTGAATGACACTAAATTCCTGGGCCTACACATAACCAAAGATCTCACATGGACTAATAACACATCCCACTCAGTGGGCTACTGGAACAAGAAGGCATCGGTGGGCAAGAGACGAAAACAGGGCGTTGTTGGAATGCTAGATATCATCACCCCCACCCGAGATTGGGTACATAGCCCCAAGTGCGATAGGAGAAGGATCGTTGAGTGCGAGAGGAACTGACCTGAAAAATAGGATCATGGCCAAGCTTGAAACCTGGATCCCCCGTAGCCGGTTACCAAGATTACGTGAAGTACCCTCAGAAGGTCTGCTAGATGATGTTAATGCAGCACTACGGACAATACCTACAAGGCAAGGCAAGTTTATTTGTATAGCACAATTCAACAACAAGGTGATTCAAAGTGCTTTACAGAGACATTAGAAACAAGAACAAATAAAAAGCATAAGTCTCCTGCTTACAACCTTCTCTTCATGATTCAACAATTAAGCATGTCAAGAAAACAGTGTAACACATTCCCAGCAGATCAAGGATACAGAGTGATGCACATTTATCTAATGAACTAATATGTGAATATGTTCTGTTAACTCAAAAGTATAATGAGAACTACACTACATACAGCTCACACACTCTATATTAAAGGGTATAATGTGATCTACAGCAGTATTCTAATTCAACTACTTTGATTACATATATAAGGTAACATATAATAACAGAATAATCTGTAGCGCCTCTACTCAGGACCAGTACACTCTCACTTCAAATAGAGACCCTAGACATCTTACTAGGTTCAGGAGGAGGTTTTGTTTTGGGGACTCACAAAAGGAGTTGGCTTGGAAGTGAATAACTGGGACCTTTATTGCCTCAGTACCATTTATATACATATACAACACAATAACCCAAATTGCACACTAATAGTGCATTTTAAAGGTGAATACATGTAAAACAAAACAAAATAAAGACATTTAAATGGAAGATTTATACTGAACAGTATCAGAGCTCTTTGGAATGAATGAAACAGATTAAAGTGTTCCTGTTGTGAAGTTTGAATTGTCCAGTCTGAATTGTCCTTTAACGTCGTTGAAAACCCAAACAGGTGTACTGTAGGGGAATTGTCAGTGTGCAAACCCTATTATCCGGGTAGGAAAAGTAGTGCATAGGGCTTATCTGTAATCCAGGGTTGCTTGAATCAGTTTCTCAGGCAAATCCCACAATCCGATCGCATGGCTGGCCACACCATTTCACGATCATCCAGGATCTCATTTGGGCTGTTCTCGCCGTCAGTGGTTCTCCAGAATCCTTCTAGTAGTTCAAAAAAACCAATCGGGATTTTCAGACACAAATAACTTGACAGACGTTATTCCCTTTGTGGTCAGAGTTCGGGGCCAAGATACTTTTTCCATGCGCTCCGACACGTACTTGACCGCCATCAGAGGGAAGATCTCACAGGAGGGGAGAGGTAATACTTCCTGCGCACTAGACGCAAGGTTGTCAGAACACAAGACTACATCACAGCGCCCCCTTGTGACAATAACAGGCCTTAGATTACAAAAAGGGATTTTGCAGCCCTGTATTTCACATGGGTTACACCCTCCCCCTTTGACCCAGCATGAGCCCCTTCATGCGTCACGCTGTGGTCTACAGATGAACTCTCATAGTCACCTATTGTATAAAGTGCTTGGTTAAAGCTCTCTATGAGGCTCTGCGCAAAGGAAATTAAGGGATTTCCCAACTCAGGATAATGGAAGCGCCTTGGTGGTCGACGTGTCCTTTCTGACTTACGAACATGGTCATTTTTTTCTCCACTGTCAACAGTTTCCTTATGCTCCAGAGCTACCTCAGGGGTTTGTGGGTTCAGATCAATGGTTTCCGTAGCTATAGGAGCCTCTACATCAATGGACGGTACATCAATGCTGTCTTCGGCCACAGCTGATTTTTGATTAGTCATAGTTGGTAAAGTTACATCGTCTTCAGTAGGGTGTTGCTCAGCCACAACATCTGGCTCCTCTCCTTCAGCTACTTCAGGAGGTACCCCTACAGGCTCTGCAGGCAGCAAAGGGGAGCTGCCTCTGCAAGGCTCATTCTGAGGCTGAGGGTTTACACAGTCTGCTGGCGTAGCTGGTATACAACTACCCTCCGGTACTGTTTTTCCGGTTTGCTGTCGTCTCTTCGGGATTTCAAACACCTGAACCAACTTTCCAGGAATGACAGAAGACTGCCTAGGATAGACAGGTGAGTCGTCTTCAGATTCTGATTGCTCCTCCAGTAACAGAGGCTGACTGCGCCTCGTTCTTGGCCTGCAACTCTTTGGCTTGACCTGGTCAACTTCCTCAGCTTCAGATAAGTCACCACAAGGGAGTAAGAGATCCCTGTGAAGAGTTCGAATAGGACCATCTCCATTCATAGGCTGTACAACATACACAGGTAGGTCTACCATCTTTTCCACCACTCTGTACATGGTTGACTCCCACTTATCTGCAAGTTTGTGTTTATTCCGAAGTCGCAGGTTCCGCACTAGCACTTGATCACCTTTCTCCAAAGTTGACTCCCTGACAGTTTTGTCAAAACGGCGTTTATTCCGTTCAGCAACCTTCTGAGAGTTTTTGGCAGCGATCTGATAGCTCTCTTGAAGGCGAGCCTTCAGAGCTCTCACATACTGAGAGTGAGATGTAGGAGAGCCATCTTTAACTGGCAGGCAGAATGCAATATCCACGGGAAGCCTCGGCTGGCGACCAAACATTAACTCGTATGGGCTAAACCCAGTGGTCTCGTTCTTGGTGCAATTATAGGCGTGAGTTAATGGTTTCACATAATCGCGCCAATGAGTTTTCTCTTTGTCTCGTAGAGTTCCTAACATGCCAAGAAGAGTTCGGTTGAACCGTTCAACTGGGTTTCCCCGTGGATGATAAGGACTGGTGCGCACCTTCGTGATACCAGCTAGGGCACAGAGCTCTTTAATGAGTTGTGACTCAAAATCCCTGCCCTGATCACTAAGCAGGCGCTCAGGAAAACCATAATGCACCAGAAACTGCTCCCAAAGACACTTCGCAACTGTTGTAGCCTTTTGGTCTTTTGTTGGCATAGCAACAGCGTATTTGGTGAAATGATCAGTTATGACCAGAATGTCTTTGGTGTTGTGACTGTCAGGCTCCAAGGATAAATAGTCCATGCATACCAGTTCCATGGGACGGGTTGTTTGGATACTCACAAGAGGTGCTGCTCTTTCAGGAAGAGTCTTCCTTCTAACACAACGTCCGCAAGACTTAATCTTTCTCTCTACATCAGTTGCCATTTTAGGCCAATAAAATCTTGACCTAACCAAGTCGAGGGTTCTTTCCAAACCCATATGCCCCATGTCGTCATGAAGGCAAGTGAGAATGGTGGACCTTAAAGACTCAGGGACGACAAGCTGAAAGGTGACATTTTCACCTGATTTGCGGGTTCTGTAGAGGAGACCATTTTTCAGTTCCAAACGTTTCCACTCTTTGAGCATTAGTTTAAGCTCTAAGGATGCAGAGTTCGGATTGGAATTTGCTTCACCTCCATTTTCTAACATGTTGACCACATACCCAATAATTGGGTCAGACCTCTGATGCTGTTGGAGTTCTACCTCACTATAGGTAGGTATGACAGAACAACCTAATGTTCCATCATCTGCGTAGACGTCTGGCACCGCATCGGTATGTAGAGCAAGGGACTCTACCAAAGTGATAGAAGGTAGGCTATTGTCAGATTCACCTAAGAGATGACGGTGGCACAAGACACTGAATGTGTCAGCTGTCACATCTTGTCTGTTGGGAGATGAAGAGAGATGATGGGAAGCGAATTGTTTCATTCGCTCTTTTTCTTCAAGAGAAGCATAGTCATCATCCACAGTATCATGTGGCCGCCTAGAGAGGCCATCTGCATCTTGATTGCTCTTACCAGCACGATACTTAATATTAAAGTCGAAGGTGGAGAGAGCGGCCAACCAGCGGTAGCTGGCAGCATCGAGCTTGGCTGACTTCAAAACATAGGTCAATGGGTTGTTGTCCGTTAAAACCGTGAATGTGTTCCCGTAGAGATAATCTTGGAACTTCTCTACAATGGACCACTTTAATGCAAGAAATTCCAGTTTATGAGCTGGATACCGCTTTTCACTGGGTGAAAGTCCTCTACTTGCGTAGGCAATAACCCTCACTTCACCATCCTGTTCTTGATACAAGGCTGCCCCTAACCCAGAGGTGCTCGCATCAGTATGGAGGACGTATGGTAATTTTGGGTTAGCATATCCAAGCACTGGAGCTGATGTCAGTTTCTCTATGATTACCTCAAAAGCTTCCTGACAAGCAGGTGTCCAACGGCTGGAAAGAGGCTCTTTAGGGTTCAAGTATCCGCTAGGACCGGGTGTCACCTTTCTGCCCTTCCTGTATGGTGGGTAGCCTTTGGTAAGATCATTCAGGGGTTTGACAATTTTTGAATAGTCCTTCACAAACCGTCGATAGTACCCTGCAAAGCCTAGGAAAGACTTGAGGTCACTGAGCGTCTGGGGTCTTGGCCAGGTTTTGAGAGCTCTGACCTTCTCAGGATCGGTCTCTACACCTTTGGTAGACACGATGTGTCCTAGGTATCGCACAGAACTTTGGAAGAAGGAGCACTTTTTGGGAGAAAGTTTCAACCCATATTCTCTCAGTTGCTGAAGGACACGTAGAAGCCTGGTTTCATGTTCCTCCAAAGTGCTGGAGAACACGATGATGTCATCTATGAACACCAGAACTTCTTTCAGATTGAGGCTGCCCATACACCGTTCCATTAAGCGCTGGAAGGTGCTGGGAGCGTTGGTGATCCCCTGGGGCATACGGTTAAACTCGTAAAATCCCAAGGGGCACACAAAAGCTGTCTTGGGCTTATCACATTCCTCCATCTCAATCTGGTAATAACCAGACTTGAGATCCATTACTGAAAACCATTTGGATCCAGCAAGGGCTGAGAAAGCCTCTTCAAGGTTTGGAAGTGCGTACGCATCTCGTATTGTTAACGCATTGAGCTTACGATAATCAATACAAAGACGGACCTCTCCATTCTTCTTTTTAACCACCACAATCGGTGAAGCATAAGGGGACTCTGATTCACGGATTACTCCTGCATCAAGGAGTGCTTGCAAGTGCTTCCTCACAGCTTCATAATCATTTGGGTGGATTGGCCTGGACTTTTGCTTAAAGGGTGCTTCTTCCTTTAAGTTTATGTGATGTTTCACTTTAGATACATGTCCAAGATCCAAATCATGCTGGGCAAAAACATCAGCATAGGCACTTAGACGCTGGGTAACCCTCTCTTTCCACTCCTGCGGGAGGGGAGAATTGCCAAAGTCAAATGTCAAATCTGGGTGAGCAGGTTCATCAACTGGCTGTGCAGTAACATTACAACATTTCACAGTGTCATCATTTTTGGTTGAAATGGGTGATTCGTCATATATCTTTGCAGGACTATGGAGCTCTGCAATGACACATCTAGAAGGCAGTGTTACGTCATGCTCAGTTTCATTTCTCACCCATATAGGTAACCTATGAGGATGCTTCTTGGGCAAAGTGACAAGACAGCACTCCACAAAAATTCCCCCTGGTAAGGTGGATGTCGTTGGCTGTTCAACAATGGCACATTCACCAGCACTGCTGGATCTGACACAGCCTTCAAGGAGGACCCTCCCTTGAGCTGGTACTACGTGTTGCACCTTGCCCTTAAGAGTTACAAAGCCATCGTTTCCGGCTAGGTTTATCTCTCTCCTGACCTTGAGTGTACGGAGGATCTGCCTGTAGCCATAGACCGACGACAAATCATTGGGATCTTTACCTTGACAATATTCGTCGTACAGAACATCAAGTGCATTTGTCCCAATCAGCACAGGCAAGTCACAGTTAGAGCGTAAGTCAGGTACTACTAAAGCAAGGCTAGAAACCTCAGGCTCAGTTTCAATAAAGCTTTTTGGAAACTTAAGGCTGATGGGTATGTATCCCAAGTAAGGAACATTTTGGCCACTAGCAGCCTCAACATCCAGGCCACTGATAGGCTGAATGGGATGTTCTGAAAGATTGGTGTTGTAAAATGAAGCGGACACTGTGGTCACTTGAGACCCAGTGTCAAGGAGACAACTGCAATTGACTCCCGACACGGTAACATTTGCTGTACATTTCTGTCCTACAAGTCCCTTGGGTAACCTAATCTGGGGTCGTGCTGCACGAGAGAGAGAAGATACTTTGCTCTGAGGTTCCGGTTTGGGACGTTCATGATTACTTTCAGTTCCTGGTAGTCCCTCCCCAGAAACTGATTTTAGTTTAAAGCTGACATATTCTGTTCCTCCCAGACTTGTAGTTTTTGGTTGAACTCCTTACGTTTCATTTCAACTAGTTCAGGGTTTGGTTCATTGCTGCAAGAGGGAGCAATATGACCATCCTCGCCGCACCTGAAGCAGTACCATGGGCGTGGCTTCTTAGTGGGCTTAGTCTCACTTGGGTCAGATTTCTCTTTAGGAAGAATCTTGAACTTAGGTTTGGTTTTCTTATTTGGCTTGTCAGAGTTCTGGCTTGAACTGTCAATAGCTGATGCTTTCAGTGAAGCCACTTGGGCTTGTAGCTTTGCAAGTTTCCTTTCTAACTTATGTGCATCAAAAGGCACTAGCCTATCATTAACAGCTGATACGTCTGTATCATCAGTGACATACTCTCCTACTTCAAGGGAGTTCAAATGTGCCTTAGGTTTAGAAATGCCTAAGTGCTGTTTCATTCGGCTGGACTTTGCCGCTTGCCGGTCCTCCTCAGTACGTAGCATGAGGAGCAACTCTGGAAATGAAGGTGGTTTGTCCTTCTTCTGCTCAAGCTGCAAGGTTGTGATCAAGCTGTTGTTCCAGCAACCTCTACAAAACTGTTTAAGCAGTTGGCGATCTGAATCATTTGTAGTGATGCCACCTCTTTTAATGACTTTACTCAGGGTTATCTGCAACCGCTGTAAATAGGCAGAAGGCTTTTCACCTGAGTTCTGGTTTGTGCTCAGGAATTTGGCAAAAAGCTCATCCCCATCATCAACAGTACCATACGCTGAGTCAAGAAGGCTGAGATAGTCATGGGGAGAAGCGTTAGGACCAAGGTGCTTTACAATGTTAGCAGCTGGTGGAAGAATGCTCTCAACTATTTTCCTTACCATATGTTTGTCAGATATGGTACAATCTATGAGGTGGAATTCAACATTGTTGCGCCACGTATCATAATCAGCTTCGAAAGTAGAGCAAGGGGTTTTCCCCGAGAAGGGCCTGAGCTTTGCATGACCTTGAGAAGGCATTTCATTGTTCTTAATGACATGCTCAACTACTACTCTCTGTACTTCAGGTGTAGTGAGCTGTTCAGGTGGTAAGTAGATAGTGGTTTTTCTGTGCGAGGGAGTCACTTCTACACTTGGAGAGGATGAGTGAGAGTCATGCTCAGGCAAGTGGGTTAAATCACTGCCCAGTTTAAGAGGACTTTGATGCTCTATGATGGCTGGTTCATCTTGGTCTGTGTCACTAGTGAGCTGCAGATTCTGATTAGGCACTGTTACATTTGGCCCAACTGCGGGATCACTCTCAGTGGACTTCTTCATTCTGGCCAGCTCATCTAGTAAAACCTTCTCAAAATCTGCACCACTCAGTTTAGCAAGCCCTTTCAGTTCAGTTAGGTAAGAATGGGTTAAACATGAACCCCTGTCTGCAGCATACAGCGCAGACAGAAGCTGGATATGATGGACAACACTTGGGTTACGGCTTTGTCTTTTGCAAGGCAAGCTATCCTTAAGGAACTGGACTGGTTCACCTGATTGGAACTCCACAATGGCTGTGTTTTTAAACTGTGCCTCTGTGCTAGTTACTTTGATTACTCTTCCAATAGAACCAAACTGCCCTAAGTAATCAATAACCTCATTGTCAACCTCATCGCCTGTTAACCCTCCTACTAGGACAGAGTTAGGTACTTTGACACCTTCACTTTGGATTACATCCATGTTGTCTTATTGCTCCAACCCAGAATATCATGGACAATTGTAATGATTTGACCCAAAAGGCATGAAAGCACCAGTTGCTCAACTTCCAAAATAAAAGGAATTAAACCTCCTGGCTGGCTCGCCACGTTTTGTGTAGCGCCTCTACTCAGGACCAGTACACTCTCACTTCAAATAGAGACCCTAGACATCTTACTAGGTTCAGGAGGAGGTTTTGTTTTGGGGACTCACAAAAGGAGTTGGCTTGGAAGTGAATAACTGGGACCTTTATTGCCTCAGTACCATTTATATACATATACAACACAATAACCCAAATTGCACACTAATAGTGCATTTTAAAGGTGAATACATGTAAAACAAAACAAAATAAAGACATTTAAATGGAAGATTTATACTGAACAGTATCAGAGCTCTTTGGAATGAATGAAACAGATTAAAGTGTTCCTGTTGTGAAGTTTGAATTGTCCAGTCTGAATTGTCCTTTAACGTCGTTGAAAACCCAAACAGGTGTACTGTAGGGGAATTGTCAGTGTGCAAACCCTATTATCCGGGTAGGAAAAGTAGTGCATAGGGCTTATCTGTAATCCAGGGTTGCTTGAATCAGTTTCTCAGGCAAATCCCACAATCCGATCGCATGGCTGGCCACACCATTTCACGATCATCCAGGATCTCATTTGGGCTGTTCTCGCCGTCAGTGGTTCTCCAGAATCCTTCTAGTAGTTCAAAAAAACCAATCGGGATTTTCAGACACAAATAACTTGACAGACGTTATTCCCTTTGTGGTCAGAGTTCGGGGCCAAGATACTTTTTCCATGCGCTCCGACACGTACTTGACCGCCATCAGAGGGAAGATCTCACAGGAGGGGAGAGGTAATACTTCCTGCGCACTAGACGCAAGGTTGTCAGAACACAAGACTACATCACAGCGCCCCCTTGTGACAATAACAGGCCTTAGATTACAAAAAGGGATTTTGCAGCCCTGTATTTCACATGGGTTACAAATCTAATAAGGGCAAGATCAAAGTAGCACGGAGGGAGGTTAGCCAACTAACGGAGTTGCAGAAAGGTGCGACAAAGAAGGTGCATAAGAAATACAGCAAGCTGTCCATACCTGAGGCCTTGGAAACTGCCAAGCAAACACTCACAGCCTTGGCCAGCCGCTTGAGGAGGTACACCAGAGAGATAGAAGGCAGGAGAATAAACCAGCTGTTCTCCACAGAACCAGCAAAGGTGTACTCTCAGTGGCAAGGGAACGAACAGCACCACCAAGGCTGGAGACGGAGCAATACTGGAAGAGCATATGGGAGAAGGACGCAACCCATAACGGCAATGCTCAGTGGCTAGTGGATCTGAGGGCAGACCACAGCGACCTCCCTGAACAGGGTCCAGTAACCATCACAGTGGCAGATATCCAAAAAAGGGTCTCCAGTATGAAGAGTTGGACAGCACCAGGGCCCGACATGGTTCACGCCTACTGGCTGAAGAAGCTGACTGCACTCCACGAGCGTCTGGCAGCACAAATGAACCAGCTGCTAGTTAACGAGAGACACCCGGAATGGCTAATTGAAGGCCGGACGGTCCTGATCCCCAAGGACCCCAAGAAGGGAGCGGTCCCCTCCAACTACCGACCAATAACCTGCCTCAGTACTACATGGAAGCTCCTGTCAGGCATCATATCGGCTAAGATGAACAGGCACATGGGTCAATACATGAGCGGGACACAGAAAGGAATTGGCAAGAATACCAGAGGCACAAAACACCAGCTACTGGTAGACAGAACAGTCAGCCGAGACTGCAAGACCAGACTGACCAACCTGTGCACTGCCTGGATTGATTACAAGAAGGCCTATGACTCAATGCCCCACAGCTGGATACTGGAATGCCTAGAATTGTACAAGATCAATGGGACCCTAAGAGCCTTCATCAGGAACTCAATGGGGATGTGGCGTACAACACTAGAGGCCAACTCCAAGCCCATAGCACAAGTCACCATCAAGTGCGGGATCTACCAAGGAGATGCTCTGTCCCCACTGCTGTTCTGCATAGGCCTGAACCCCCTCAGTGAGATCATTAACAAGACTGGCTACGGATACCGACTACGGAACGGAGCAGTTGTCAGCCACCTCCTGTACATGGATGACATCAAGCTGTATGCCAAGAGTGAACGAGACATCGATTCACTGATCCACACTACCAGGCTATACAGCAATGACATTGGAATGTCGTTCGGACTGGAGAAGTGTAGTCGGATGGTAACAAAGAGAGGGAAGGTAGTCAGAACTGAGGGGATTGAACTACCAGAAGGCAACATTGCAGACATAGAGGACAGTTACAAGTACCTGGGGATCCCGCAGGCAAATGGGAACCATGAAGAGGCCGCTAGAAAGGCTGCAACCACCAAGTACCTGCAGAGGGTCAGGCAAGTCCTGAGGAGTCAGCTGAATGGTAAGAACAAGATCCGGGCCATCAACACGTACGCCCTGCCCGTGATCAGGTACCCTGCTGGGGTAATAGGCTGGCCAAAGGAGGAGATAGAAGCCACTGACATAAAGACAAGAAAGCTCCTTACCATGCATGGAGGGTTTCACCCCAAGTCCAGCACCCTGAGGCTGTACGCTAAGCGGAAGGAAGGGGGCCGGGGACTGGTGAGTGTCAGCACCACAGTCCAGGATGAGACAACGAACATCCAAGAATACATTGGGAAGATGGCCCCAACTGACCGAGTGCTCAGTGAATACCTCAGGCAGCAGAAACCCAAGAAAGAGGAGGGAGACGAGGAACCATCATGGAAGGACAGGCCCCTGCACGGTATGTACCACCGGCAGATAGAGGAGGTGGCTGATATCCAGAAATCCTACCAGTGGCTGGACAAAGCTGGACTGAAAGACAGCACAGAGGCACTAATCATGGCAGCACAAGAACAAGCTCTGAGCACAAGATCCATAGAGGCTGGGGTCTATCACACCAGGCAAGACCCCAGGTGCAGGCTGTGTAAAGATGCCCCAGAGACAATCCAGCACATAACAGCAGGGTGCAAGATGCTAGCAGGCAAGGCATACATGGAACGCCATAACCAAGTGGCCGGCATAGTGTACAGGAACATCTGTGCCGAGTATAACCTGGAAGTCCCGAGGTCAAAATGGGAGATGCCCCCAAGGGTGGTGGAGAATGACTGAGCTAAGATCCTGTGGGACTTCCAGACACAGACGGACAAAATGGTGGTGGCTAACCAACCGGACATAGTGGTGGTAGACAAACAGAAGAAGACGGCCGTAGTGATCGATGTAGCGGTTCCGAATGACAGCAATATCAGGAAGAAGGAACACGAGAAGCTGGAGAAATACCAAGGGCTCAGAGAAGAGCTCGAGAGGATGTGGAGGGTGAAGGTAACGGTGGTCCCCGTGGTAATCGGAGCACTAGGTGCGGTCACTCCCAAGCTAGGCGAGTGGCTCCAGCAGATCCCGGGAACAACATCGGAGATCTCTGTCCAGAAGAGCGCAGTCCTGGGAACAGCTAAGATACTGCGCAGGACCCTCAAGCTCCCAGGCCTCTGGTAGAGGACCCGAGCTTGAAGGATAAACCGCCCGCAGGGGCGTGCTGGGTGTTTTATATATATATATATATATATATATATATATATATATATATATATATGTATATTTCTTACTGTGTTAGTGCCTTCTTTTTACTTTATATTTTATACTTTTACTACGTGTACTATGATTATTATGTTACTATGCTGCTTCTTGTTTTATTGCTGCTGGCCTCTGTGAGCTACCAAACAAATTTCCTTGTATAGTTACATTGCCAATAAAGTTCTTTATCTTATTTGTACACTGTAGGGCTCTGAATCTAGATGGTCACCTCTCGAGGAGCCTGACACTGAGTTTTATTAGACTACGGGATGGGAGCGCGCTGGATCGGCGAGGTGCATGGAGTCAACAGGATGCCACTCCCATCTTTGGCGGTGAAAACAGACCTCAAACAGCAGGACGGAGCAGAGACGTCAGGTGGCCGTAAAAAGAAGCAGCTGCTAATATTTGACCTAAATCGAGCTCGAGCTGCAGAGAGGAAGGTTCTGTGAGAAGAACTCGACTTCTGCTCCCGTGCTGGATGCCATTTTGTTTCTTCCTCCCCCCTGTGGGCTTTAACCTCCAACAGACCACAATGGATGACCTGAACAACACCCCACGAAGTTTTAGACACAGTGCCATTGTTTGTGCTCCACGCCGAGCTGCAAGGGCTCAGTGTGAACCTGTGGGTTGCTCTCTGTGTGGGATAAAATGAAATCAAGATTATTTACTTAATGACATGTGTGTTAATGTTAGAAATCGAACCTGAATGAGTTTCAGATTAGTCCTGTTTTCTGTGTTTGAGCATTTATTGACGGCCTGTCGCCATCGTTTCAGGTCTGGACCAGTTTTCAGTTTGAAGGGAGCAGACTTCAGCGGCATGCACGCGGCGATGTTCAGTGTGAAATTAAACTGCAAATGATCGACAACAACAACAACAACAACACGTCTGCCTCTGCTAAAGGAAGTAAGGATGACTCCACACACACACACAGAGGAGATGTGGAGTGTGTCGGCGGCGTCCAGTGGGACGGAGCTGAGATGTGAGACTCTGAGGTCGTGACCTCGTCTTATTTGTGAGTGTGAGACACTTTCAGCTCGCTCAATTATCATACTACACACCCACAGTGTGTGTGTGATTGAGTGAGTGTGTGTCTGTTGAAGGAAAAAACTGTGTGTGTGTGATATTTTAATAGCAGTGAGGCTGCTGGTAATTAAAGTCAAATTGTGTTTCCAGGCGCAGAACACACACACACACACACACACACACACACACACACACACTCACATCTGTGTGTGAGTGTGTGTGTGTGTGTGTGTGTGTGTGTGTATGTGTGTGTGTGTGTGTGTGAGTGTGTGAGTGTGTCTGTGCGTGTGTGTGTGTGTGTCTCTCTGTGTGTGTGTCTTCTTATCTTGAACAGGTTGTTCTCATTTGTGGTAACACTTATTAATACGACTGTGACTAACGACATAATTCGTCTGTAATTAAACTGAATATAAATGTATTTTATTTGAAACTACTATATAGTAATATTTACCTACAGATATTTAAAGGTTTAATCCAAATTGCCCATAGGTGTGAATGTGAGTGCGATTGGTTGTCTGTCCCTGTGTGTCGGCCCTGCGACAGACTGGCGACCTGTCCAGGGTGTACCCCGCCTCTCGCCCTATGACAGCTGGGATAGGCTCCAGCGCCCCCCCACGACCCTGAACAGGATAAGCGGACGCGAATGGATGGATGGATGGATGGATATTTAAAGGTACACTAGTATACAGAGGTAATGAGTCAGATTTTTACAGGAAACAAAGACATGATTATATAGTATGCAAATGTAAGTACTCCCTAAATTCAGTGTATTTTATCGGACAAACACAATTTATATTGGTCATTTTAAATTCTGCACAATTTTTTGGTAATTTTGTGCAAAAAACAACCAATATTTCCACATCATACATCATAAGTATGGTGTATTTTTATATGCCGTGCGCTGTATATGTGCTGGCTTAACCTGCCTGACTTGCAGGTATTTTACAGGAAAGGACGCACTTCATGTGGTGAGAATGGAAGGAAATAGTTAGACTTGGGTCTATCATCATTAGGGCACAGGGAGTGCAGAATTATTAGGCAAGTTGTATTTTTGAGGAATAATTTTATTATTGAACAACAACCATGTTCTCAATGAACCCAAAAAACTCATTAATATCAAAGCTGAATGTTTTTGGAAGTAGTTTTTAGTTTGTTTTTAGTTTTAGCTATTTTAGGGGGATATCTGTGTGTGCAGGTGACTATTACTGTGCATAATTATTAGGCAACTTAACAAAAAACAAATATATACCCATTTCAATTATTTATTTTTACCAGTGACACCAATATAACATCTCCACATTCACAAATATACATTTCTGACATTCAAAAACAAAACAAAAACAAATCAGCGACCAATATAGCCACCTTTCTTTGCAAGGACACTCAAAAGCCTGCCATCCATGGATTCTGTCAGTGTTTTGATCTGTTCACCATCAACATTGCGTGCAGCAGCAACCACAGCCTCCCAGACACTGTTCAGAGAGGTGTACTGTTTTCCCTCCTTGTAAATCTCACATTTGATGATGGACCACAGGTTCTCAATGGGGTTCAGATCAGGTGAACAAGGAGGCCATGTCATTAGTTCTTCTTCTTTTATACCCTTTCTTGCAGCCACGCTGTGGAGTACTTGGACACGTGTGATGGAGCATTGTCCTGCATGAAAATCATGTTTTTCTTGAAGGATGCAGACTTCTTCCTGTACCACTGCTTGAAGAAGGTGTCTTCCAGAAACTGGCAGTAGGACTGGGAGTTGAGCTTGACTCCATCCTCAACCCGAAAAGGCCCCACAAGCTCATCTTTGATGATACCAGCCCAAACCAGTACTCCACCTCCACCTTGCTGGCGTCGGACTGGAGCTCTCTGCCCTTTACCAATCCAGCCACGGGCCCATCCATCTGGCCCATCAAGACTCACTCTCATTTCATCAGTCCATAAGACCTTAGAAAAACCAGTCTTGAGATATTTCTTGGCCCAGTCTTGACGTTTCAGCTTGTGTGTCTTGTTCAGTGGTGGTCGTCTTTCAGCCTTTCTTACCTTGGCCATGTCTCTGAGTATTGCACACCTTGTGCTTTTGGGCACTCCAGTGATGTTGCAGCTCTGAAATATGGCCAAACTGGTGGCAAGTGGCATCTTGGCAGCTGCACGCTTGACTTTTCTCAGTTCATGGGCAGTTATTTTGCGCCTTGGTTTTTCCACACGCTTCTTGCGACCCTGTTGACTATTTTGAATGAAACGCTTGATTGTTCGATGATCACGCTTCAGAAGCTTTGCAATTTTGAGACTGCTGCATCCCTCTGCAAGATATCTCACTATTTTTGACTTTTCTGAGCCTGTCAAGTCCTTCTTTTGACCCATTTTGCCAAAGGAAAGGACGTTGCCTAATAATTATGCACACCTGATATAGGGTGTTGATGTCATTAGACCACACCCCTTCTCATTACAGAGATGCACATCACCTAATATGCTTAATTGGTAGTAGGCTTTCGAGCCTATACAGCTTGGAGTAAGACAACATGCATGAAGAGGATGATGTGGACAAAATACTCATTTGCCTAATAATTCTGCACTCCCTGTAGTAAAAAAGGGCAGTTGAGTCCTACTGGGCTGATGACTGTCTCTATCTCAAAAGGGCATATGTCAACAGTAACTTTATTGTCCCCAATGGGAAATTGATATGCAGTCTGTCCATATATCAAACATCACAAACAACAAACAAAAACAAATAAAAGAAAAAGAGAGAGAACAGCTCAAATTTTGTCAGTAGCATTAACAAAGTGCAATGCGCAGTAGTGATTGCAACAACACTCGTGGTTTAGTGTTATTAAGCATGATAATAGCAGCCGGTAGAATAGACTCTATGTCTGTTGGTCTTCAATGCAAGCATTTTATACCGACGACCTGAGGGAAGCAGCTGAAAATCATTAAAGAGAGGATGGTCTGAACATAATATGACCGAGGCTGCCTTCCTCAGCACATGCCTGTTATAAAAGCCCACAAGCTGGACCTGAGACCTCCCTGAAATCTGAACAGCCGCTTTCACCAGGTTGTGAAGTCTGGTCTTATAGGTCAAAGACAAATTCCTGTGCAAAGCAATAACACAAAACATTAAAACAAATTCAATAAAACTTTTTTGAAAAGGGGTCATCATTTCAAAAACTCTCTGATAACGACTGTGTTGAGTCTGTTCCCCCCATTCCATGCAAGGCCACCTGTGTTGGCTGGAAGACTGTTTACTTAGCCTGGCAGGGCGAAGGACACTGTCTCAGCTGAACTATGGACACGCACACACATACATATACTGATACTGATAAGCACTCACTGATGCATCACCCTCCCTATCCAACGCCACCTCCAACGCTTACCTCCCCTCTGATGTGGACATCGGGTCAGTTGGAGGCGCAGTCGAAAGATTGCAGCAGTCCCAGATCAGATGTACACACTGGAGCTCTTTCCCATGTTGCTGTCTGTGTTTATTGTGTTATGGTGTGTTGATATCTGTGCATTCCTGTATTATCCTTCTGTGTTGCACATTTAAAAAAAAATTTTCTCGCTACCTAGCCTGACCTGTCTCCCCAATGTGATGTTTGTGTATTGTATGTACAAATAAAGGCTATCACATCATCTCATCTCAAAAGTTTCAAACAGAGAAAAACCAGTGGCAGAGGAGGTGAGTGAATTGTTGGTAGATCTGAGTGAGTGTATTCCACCCAAGGGAGTCTTGTTTCAAAGTGTTCCACCAAAAGTAATGTTTTAGGAAGGAAATGGTTCTACTCGCTCTGGGATGGCAGGTGAATCTTGCTGTGTGGCTCCAAGGAATGACAGCCAAACAGGCTGCAGTGGGGACATAGCATCGCTTGGCGGGGTGTCCTTTACCAGGGTTAGGTTCTTCCTGAAGGGTTTGGCGGATCGCCTTGATTCCCCAGTGAAAGCTCCCACCTGGCAAGTGGTTGGGAGGATGTTGGCTGGTTCAGGTTGGCCGGTGTCTGGTATAATCTCGCGGGATAAAGCATTTGTTTTTACATTGCAGGAACCTGGGTGATAGGAAATGGAAAAGTTAAACCTCCTGAACAAAAGAAACCAACAGACTTGACAAGCATTGAGTCTCTTAGCGGTTCTTAAGTACGTGAGGTTTTTATGATCCGCCCAGATGATGAAGGGTGCTCCGCACCCTCTAACCAATGGCGTCACTCCTCAAGGGCTAAGTTGATGGCAAGCAGCTCTCGGTTTCCCACAACATAGTTCTGCTCAGCTGAGGAGAGACAGTGAGAGAAAAAGGCACATGTTTGCAGCTTACCCTGTGGTCTGGTCCTTTGGGAAAGAATGGCTCCCACTCCTGCATCTGAGGCGTCGATCTCTGAAAAGTTTGCTGATGTCTGGTTGGACCAGGATTGGAGCGGTGGTGAAGAGCTTTTTTCTTTAGTTTGGTGAATGCAACTTGAGCTTCTGAGGACCACAGAAATTGAACTGTTGTGGACGAGGCATGTTAATGGTGCGACTGGCCCATCTCTAATAACTTAAAATAAAACAAATAAGTAACAAGTAATGATAGTAACCAAAGTCAATCAAATGGAGCAATACGGCAAGGCCGTGATGATCCACTTGGTAAAGTGAAACCATTGGGCATCTTGGCCTTCAGACAATAATTTTGATGGCTAAAGAACCAAACGGGACATGCAAAAATAAAGAAAAAGAAAGAAAAATTCAAGATGACAACAATATTTAATAAGTCACTCAAAATGTAATTTACTAGGGACTAGCGGGGGCATTGGTGAGGCCAAAAGCCATTACTAGGTATACCAAATGTCCCAAAGGTGTGTTTAAATGTGGTCTTCTACTCGTCGCCCTCCCTGATGGAATGAGGAGGTCAAGTTTGGTGAACACAGTGGCTTCATGTATGGAGTCAGAAGCTGATGAGAGGTACTTTACTTTATTGATTTATAAAGCCCTCTTCACACGATAAAAACCACAAAGTGCTTCACAATAATATAAAACAGATGTACATAAAACAACACAATCAAACGTGAACAGCACAAATCTAGTTAGAAGCCAATCTAAATAAATGATTCTTAAGCTGCTGTTTAAAAGAACAAATACAATCAAGGCAATGTAATGATCAGGGCAAAGCATTCCACAAACTGAGCGGGGTGACCGCTCTAAAAGATCTCCTCTGGTCTTAAAATGTGTTTGTGGGAGTATCGCAGCCTTTGATTAGATGATCTCAGGCTGCGAGAGGGAGTGTGGGCTTCTAAAAGATCAGAAATGTAGGCAGGAGCGTCAGAATTCAGAGCTTTAAAACTCAGTACTGAGATTTTGAAATTAAATCTGAAGGATACTGAAAGCCAAGATGAGAGTGTTGCTCCAGGGACATGGCAGAATCAAAATTGGATTGGTTTTCGCTTGGAGCCAAGAACAGGTAGTTAGGAGAGGAAGGAGGGCAAACACATGGAGGAGCAAAAGCCTGGTGGTAGCTCTCCCAGCTGTCAAAGGTTTTTTCCATACATACTTTGATATTCAACAAAGTATGTGAACTGTAGATCTAAGTAGCAAATACACCTTCAAGATAAAAAACAATACACAGGAACGGTCGACAAACACACGGAGCAGCAACAGTGGCCAAGCCGAACACAGGTGCCATGTTGCCACACTTTGCCAGCAAAAAAATGGTATTTATTCTTTATTGTAATGTTGTTTAACCCTCTAAAGTCAATACAGGGAGAGACAGCCACATCCATTTTGCCAACAAAGGAAAAAGTCTGCATCTACCAAGGAGGAGGGTCTGATGATGCCCACTGCTAATGACTCACGGATGTAGTTCTCCATGGCTTCTCTCTCCAGATGGGAGAGATTAGACAGGTGACTGAGGGGTCCAGGAAGCAGGTCTATGGCGCAGTCGTAGGGCCTGTGAGGGGGTAGTGACAAGGCTCTTGTTTTATTGAATACCTCCTTGAGATCGTGATAATCCATGGGTGGCAGAAGGAGTGTCTGAGGAGCCAGAGAGAAGAGGAGACTGGAGACAGTTAGCCACACAGAATGCACTCCAACTCCTTGTAAGCAGAACAACTGGAGGCCAAGGTAATGCCATCCAGGTCTTTATGTCTTTAAGACATTCCTGCAGTTTAACTCATTGGTGTGTGTTATCTGGCTTCATGGACAGATAGAGCTGGGTGTCATCAGCATAGCAGTGTAAATGTATGCTATGTCTTCTAATGATGCTGCCTAAGGGAAGCATGTATAATGTAAACAGAATTGGTCCTAGCACTGAACCCTGTGGAACTCCATAATTAACCTCAGTGTGTGAAGAGGACTCTCCATTTACATGCACAAACTGGAGTCTATTAGATAGATATGATACAAACCACTGCAGTGCAGTACCTGTAATACCTACAGCATGTTCTAATCGCTCTAATAGGATATTATGGTCGACAGTATCGAACGCTGCACTGAGGTCTAGCAGGACAAGCACAGAGATGAGTCCACTGTCAGAGGCCATAAGAAGATCATTTGTAACCTTCACTAAAGCTGTTTCTGTGCTGTGCTGAGCTCTGAAACCTGACTGAAACTCTTCAAATAAACCTCTGCAGATGATCTGTTAGCTGTTTGACAACTACTCTTTCAAGAACGTGCAGACAGAGCTGCTGCTGCTTCACTGTGTCTCTCTTGGTGATGTACAAGAGCACCATCCCTCCCTCTATCCATTCATCCATGAAGTGCTGCTTTGTTCCTTATCAGATCATTTTTGAGCACCTGAGGTCTTCAGTTTGTCACAGGTAAAGAAGACACAGGTATCTTAGGTCACATGACTCTGCATCCGATCAAAGAGTCTTGCGCTAGATTAGAGATTTAAGGCCGGTTTTCTGCAAATAACATCACGGTGCAGCCTTTGGACATGCACTATTTTTTCAAACACACAAACTTATGAAGTATAACACACACACACACACACACACACACACACACACACACACACACACACACACACACGCAGAGTTGTGTAATGATGTCAGCCATTGAGGCAATTATCTGAGCCGAGGGCAAGCGAGCACAGAGATAGTGGACAGATAAACAGTGAGAGACAAAGTGTGTGTCAGTTTTAGTATTAATTAGTATGTTTCTGTTATTGAACTGCCTCTGTGGGGACTGTGTGTGCGTGTGTGTGTGTGTGTGTGTGTGTGTGTGTGTGTGTGTGTGTGTGTGTTAGAGAGCGAGATCTTTGCAACAGAAAAGTGTTTAATGAAACTGAGCAGATAGTCTGATAATAAGGCTTCAGCCAGCAGGACTGTATACATTATCTGATAGGAGATCTGTGTGTGTGTGTGTGTGTGTGTGTGTGTGTGTGTGTGTGTGTGTGTGTGTGTGTGTGTGTGTCTGAATCTCTGTGTGTGAGTTGATGAAGTGTCATCTCTTAATTAGCTTCCTCTTCTCTCTCTCACCTCCTGCAGAGCTCTTTGATTAAACATGTTAACGCTGTGATCATCTCTCTCTCGCTCACACACACACATTTTCTCTCTCTCTCTCCCCCTCTCTCTCTAAGATGTTTAAGAGCGAGGAGCAGCCTGTGATGAGAATTTAAATGTTAGAAGAAGAAACAGAATCATAGTTAGAAGGAGCTGAGAAAACTGAAGAATCAATGAAACACCAGCAGAAGAAGAGGAGGAGGAGCTGCATTCATGCTGCAGCACAGAGGATCTGCACATCTGTGTGAGGGACACACGATGACTTCTGTGGGTCTGATTAGTGCCTCTGCAGAGAGACAGCACAAATGTGAAGTGTGTTTGCAGGATTATAATAAAGATGAAACTCTGAGAGAACATGAAGTCCTCCAGATGTCTTACTCTGACCTCGGTATCAAACAGCTCTTTGTTTCTGTGACAACGTCTCACCAGCTGCTCGTGCCTGAAACCCAGCAGATGCCCTGTGTCTGAGGTCAGGGTCAGAACCACCTGATGAACCTGTAAATGTTCAGGAAGTAAAAATGTTTCAGTTAACACGAGCTTTCTAACTTTAGGTCTCTCAGCCTTTCTGTTCAAGCTTCTAAACAGGTGAACCAACCGTCGGTAGAAAGGAGTGGGCGTTACCCTACACAAGACCAGAACCATTGATTGGGTCCTGGGCTCAGACACGCAGCCCTACATGACAAAAATGAATGACCAACAAAACATTTTTCTCCTTCATTTCTGTCACACAAAGCTGTATGAAACGTTTCTCGCGGTTAGTATCATGGTTGCCAGACCGTCCCATTTCACTAGCCTCTCACTTCCGCACTTCTCGTACTTCGTAGTAGCCGCTGTACGTAGTAGCCGCTGTACGTAGTCCGCGAACTGCGGTCGCTGGAGTGGGACACAGCCTTTGTCTTCCATGTATCTACAGGAAACAGTAGCAATCACAGCGAGGTTTTGGTTCCTGTTTGTGGCTGATTTCACCTAGCAACAGCCAGCAACCTGTCTGGTAACACAGTAACCTGTAACATAACAGCCTCAAATGGAGACTTCACAATAAAACCAAAATGTTCACAATTATGATTCAGTACAAAAATGTTTTCATACTGTCGCGAAATCGATCAATGCAGAGCAGTGTCACAAACCACGGAGGCCCCAGAAAAGTGCAATCAAACGTTGAGTTTATTAACAGCCCGGAGAAAACATCAACATATGTCCTCTGACCAAAATACATGTTGTGGACACTTATAAAGCAGTGGGGTACACACCCAGGTTCCAGACATTAGTCACAGTTAATCGTACATCTTGTACATCTTTAATAGCTATAAACAGACATAGAACTTCTCATTTTGATAACACCTTCCATACAGGGTAATAATCTTAAGCCCTCAGAGCGTCTGAGGGCTGGTTATCGCCTCCAGTCATCTGTTACCAAGTAGAATAAAATGCAACAGGTTTGCAACAAGAAGCTGGAAACATTGGGGCCTCTGCTCAGGCCTATTCCTAGATTATATGTATTATATGTACTGTAAGCATGTATGCAGTCATCCTTCTATGTTCTAGTTTCCCTCAGCATGTATCACCTGGACAGTCACGCCAGTGAAGCTTAAGACACTTAATGAACCGAACATCAACTCAAAATAGGCACAGATATGCAATGTGTATAAAATACTTCTGACCGTACTTGTAATAAAAGTTAACATAATGGAAGGATCCTCAAATGGACATCTTCAATAAACAGCTGTAATGCAGTATCAATACTGTAAGAACAATTATAATGATGCAGATTATATGGCAGCAAAAAAAGAATTTTTGTATCTCCACAATACACAGACAGTAGCAGAAACGTACCCGAACTCTTCACAGCTGTCTCGGGTAAAGACTGTCAATAAATCACAAATACACTTATCGATTGCATTATTTAGTTTAAACAGGCGAGTTCTAAAATCAGGTAAACATGTTTATTTTAACATCTGTGAGGACGGACTCACCGCTGCCTCTGCTTGTCATGAATCAGCACGTTCTCATTTCCTGTTTGTGTGCGTAACATGCTGCTAACAGCCGTTAGTGTGTTCATGTTATTGTTTACATGCAGTGAATGTGTAAATAAATGGTTGTCGTGGCAGCCGCTAATGAGGATAATTAGAGGAACACCGTCACAGATATGCTCTCATTAGGATACAACAGTCTAAGGACACGCACGCACACGCACACGCACACACACACGCAGACGCACACATGCACACAGACACACACACACACACATGCACACAGACACACGCACACATGCACACAGACACACACACGCACACAGACACACACACATATGCACACAGACACACACACGCAGACACACACACACATGCACACAGACACACACACACACACATGCACACAGACACACACACGCACACAGACACACACACATATGCACACAGACACACACACGCAGACACACACACACATGCACACAGACACACACACACACATGCACACAGACACACGCACACATGCACACAGACACACACACACATGCACACAGACACGCACACACACACACAGACACACACACGCAGACACACGCACGCACACACACACACACACACACACATGCACACAGACACACACACACACGCACACATGCACACAGACACACACACATGCACACAGACACACACATGCACACAGACACACACACGCACACATGCACACAGACACACACACATGCACACAGACACACACACGCACACACACACACACACACACACATGCACACAGACACACACACACACGCACACATGCACACAGACACACACACATGCACACAGACACACACATGCACACAGACACACACACGCACACATGCACACAGACACACACACACACGCACACATGCACACAGACACACACACATGCACACAGACACACACAGACACGCACACATGCACACAGACACACACACATGCACACAGACACACACATGCACACAGACACACACACATGCACACAGACACACACACGCACACACACACACACACACACACATGCACACAGACACACACACACACGCACACATGCACACAGACACACACACACACACGCACACATGCACACAGACACACACACATGCACACAGACACACACATGCACACAGACACACACACGCACACACACACACACACACACACATGCACACAGACACACACACACACGCACACATGCACACAGACACACACACGCACACACACACACACACACACACATGCACACACACACACACACACACGCACACATGCACACAGACACACATGCACACAGACACACACACGCACACAGACACACACACGCACACATGCACACAGACACACACACACACACGCACACATGCACACAGACACACACACACATGCACACAGACACACACACACATGCACACAGACACACATGCACACAGACACGCACACATGCACAAAGACACACACACATGCACACAGACACACACACGCAGACACGCAGACACACACATGCACACACCACCTGACCTGGCTGTGATACAAACAGCCTGAAGTATGAAGAAGAGAACACGTCTGAAACATGTCAAGATAATATGCTTGTGTTCCATGAAATGAACAGTGCGTGTGTGTGTATGTGTGAAACCAAGGAAGTAGGAGTCACGACCTTTTTCATCGCACAACTTTGTGAGTGTTAACAGGCTAACAGGCGCTAATGAACACACACACATGCTCAGGTTAAAGTGTGTGTGCGTGTCTAACAGACCCATTAGTGTCAAGTTATTAACAGGTTCTGAATATTATTGGTCGATTCGTTAACAAGGCGGCGGTGGTGGTGATGATGAGCTGCTGCTGTTAGCGCCTGTCAGAGCTCCGCTTCCTGTCAGAGATGAGTGGCGAGCGGCAGGTGGCAGGCAGGCCGCAAGCTGATTGGATGACAGATTTAATTAGATGACTAATAGAAGTCAAGAACAATCACCTTATCGAAGCAGCTTCCTTACTCATCCACTGACTGTCACATGACCCATCAGCTGTTATTTACAGACAAAGCTCATAATGCCTTCAGAGGTAGAAGTATGTCATAATTCAGCGAGACATGCAGAACAAGCTGTAAGGACGGACAGCAGGAGTGATCCTTTGAGAGGTCAGAGGTCAGATCTTGGTTCATGAGCATGTCTCTGCTGCTATCAAATAAGCATTGCCTTTTACTCACACTATCTACCAATCTTCAGTCCTAATTGAGTAGAAAGTTGATCAGAACAAAAGTATCTGGTTGATCACGTTTTACACACAGGTTTAAAATGATGTGATCATAACTAGGGGTGCAACGATACTCGTATCGATATTGAACCGTTCGATACAGTGCTTTCGGTTCGGTATGCATATGTATCGAACAATACAACATTTTTAATTGATTTTATCAACATTCCTTCTGACGATGCTGTCTGTGTTGAGCGCTCAGTGGATCTGTGTTCGACTACTCCGCCTAGGCTGCACTGTCGAGCGCAGATTCACTGAGCGCAGCGCAAGCTAGCGAGACAGAAGCTAAGCTCGTTGCAACATGGCAAATTGAACCTCCCCCACCCCCAGTCAGATCTGGCCTTTGGAACTATTTTGGTTTTCATGTGACGTATGACCCTGAAGGATGTGCCACCCAGTGCTCAGTTACATGGTGGGAGCTAGTGTGTTTGCACAGTTAGCTCGTTAACGTGTTGGCCGCCCAGCCCCACGCACGGGGCGATCCGCAGTAGCTCGTTAACGGAGATTTGCCGTGTTGTGGCGTTAACGTCATTTCAGATTAACGCTGACAGCACTAGCGGGAACACAACGAATATGACTGCACATTTACTCCGACAGCATCCTAGTGCAAAGACAAAAACAACAAGCACGCATGCTACAAACTTTACCCGAGTCATTTAGACAGCCGTTAGCACAGGATTCTCCTTATGGGGACCTGATATGTTTAATATGCTGCTGAGAATATAGCCCAGAAGAAGCGTATAGTAGAGCTTTTATTTTGGAAAGAGCCATTTCTCTGTAATAAACTCTTTTCCAAAGATGAGGGATTTCTCCAGCAGATAGATTTATTTTATTATTTTGTTGTTTCAGCAACATTAAATTTAAAAACTGTACGTTTGAGTTAAAATATATATTTATAATTTTAATAAATGACAAATTAAAAAAGCATGAACATTTTTTTGTATTGAAAAATTATCGAACCGTGACACCAAAGTATCGAACCGAACCGTGAATTTTGTGTATCGTTGCACCCCTAATTATAACATCGTAAACTGTACTTCTGCTGATGTGAAGACAGGAGGGATAAAGTCCTACTGAGCATGTGCAGACTGACCGCCAAAGATCAATAAATCTGTCATAATATTCTGATTAGTTGAAGTTTTACAGCTTCATAGTTAAAATTATGACTGACTTAATAAATGAGTACAGGAGTACTACTCCATTTCAAATACAGTCAATCAGTTACATCTACTGATAGTACAAGCATACATACGTACTTTAAGTACTCATGTTGAAAGTATTTTTATTTCCGTCCTCACTGCCTCACCTCCTCCGCCCCGTCTCCTCTGTGCCTTCTTGTATCTCTTACCTCCTCCTCTTTATCCCCCACAGCTGTCAGATGTGGTGAAAGATCAATTTAAAATCTTTGCACCTCTGGACTCAAATCTAAATACTGCTGCAGCTCTGTGGGGCGATCGACACTCACATACACTGACAGACAGAGAGAGAGAGTGAGAGAGGATGACTGATAGAAATATAACACTTAATCTCTCACCCCCCCTCCCCCTTACCCCCCCCCCCCCCCCCCCCTGCAGTGTCTGTCTGACAGATAAATTGATCTGAATATTGGAAAATAATGTTCCAGCAGAGAACCTGTCACGCGCACGCACACACACGCACACATTACTGTCAGTGAGTGCGCACCTGTTTGACCAGCTGTGTGGGGGCCAAACCCTCTGGAGACACAAAGTGAGGACACTTATGTAAAGTTGTCATGGTAACCACAGCGAGATGACTCAAATTCAGGATTCAGAGACTTAGTCCATCTATGCATTTTCTTCCACTTATCCGGGGCCGGGTCGCGGGGCAGCAGCCTAAGCAGAGAAGCCTAGACCTCCCTCTCCCCAGCCACCTCCTCCAGCTTTTCCAGGGAACACCAAAGCATTCCCAGGCCAGCCGAGAGATATAATCTCTCCAGCATGTCCTGGGTCTGCCCCTGGGCCACGTCCCGGTGGGACATGCCCGAACTACCTTAACTGGCTCCTTTGGATGTGGAGGAGTGGTGATACACTGAGTCGTCTAAGGAGCTTGCAAAGAAAAGCGTCTGGACTTCTTTAAGTTACTTGAAGACGTTTCACCTTCATCCGAGAAGCTTCTTCAGTTCTAAGGTCAAATGGTGGAGAGTCCCAGATATAAACCTAGTGGGAGTTTCCCCCCACAGAGGGACAAAGGACCCCCTGATGATCCTCTAATCGCCTGAGCCAAGGTGTGAAACTGGGTGTGGGTCCCAATCAGCCAGAGTTTCGGGTGTGTTCATTGTGAAACCTGGCCCCACCTTATCATGCGAATTCCTGAGGTCAGATGGTCCAGGATGTGAGTGGGCATTAAGGCGTCTGGGAAGGATCTCAAAACTGGATTATAGATGGCAGAGAGTTGGTGTCGTAAACCCCGCCTCTGTTCAAAGATGGTCGCTCACAGTGGATGTAAATGGCTTCTTTTACTCCTCTTTCAAACCATCTGTCCTCTCTGTCCAAAATGTGAATGTTGGCATCCTCGAAAGAGTGACCTTTATCCTTTAGATGCAGATGGACTGCTGAGTCTTGTCCCGTGGAGGTGGCTCTTCTATGTGTCCCTCCTGGATGACCAAACTCCTCCTCACCCTGTTTGGCCAACCACCCTTCAGAGAAAGCTAATTTTCGCCACTTGTACTTGCAAACTCTCATTCTTTCAGTCACTACCCACAGCTTGTCACCATAGGTGAGGGTAGGAACATTGATTGACCAGTAATTCAAGAAGCTTAACTTTTACGCTCAGCTCTCTCTTCACCACAATGGACTGATGACAGCCCTAGCACCAGTCCGCTCCCCTTTCCCCTCACTTGAGAACCCTGAGATTCTTAAACTCCTCCACTTTGATTGATTTGGGGCAGAAACTTGTCCCTGACCCGGAGTTTGGCACTCCACCCTTTTCTGGCTGAGGACCGTGGCCTCAGATGTGGAGGTGATGATTGTCTTTCCCACCGTTTCACACTCGCTTATGAGGCCACCACCTGATGAAGCCAACAGAACCACATCGTCTGTGAAAAGCAGAGATGAGATTCTGAGACCACCCAAGTGGAAGCTGTTGGAGTCAAATTGTTAAATGTTGTCACTGTGTTACTTAAATTTGTAAGTCTTGGTTCAAACTGTATGATCAAAGAGATTTCTTTGTTTCTGACTCACAGCCTGTTGGTGGGGGAGGCTGTAGTGTTTTATTATAGGGACACATCCATGTGTTTAGTAAACTTCCTGCTTTTATGACCCTATTGTGTGCAGGAGGTCACACAAACGCTCCCCAAACACAAACACACACACTCACATGCATACACACACATTCTCGCACATACATGCAACACACACATGCAGTGTTTTAACCTTTTGTGACCATAGGGGGTGCTTCTGTGTACTGTAACTGTTTTCAATAAAAGGCGGCAAGCGGAGGCCGGGGTCGAAGTCGTCTGTGGTTGGATTCAGAGTGCTTTCCTGAGACTCCGACCGGGGCTTCCTTGCGCAAGTAAAATTGATCGATTGCTGATTGTCTTGCTTTCCTTTCTTTATGGGAATAAGTTTCTAAACAAGAGGGGCCTGTGGAAGCGCAGACCCAACAGAAGCCTTCCGCCACTTGGCTACGCCTAGAAAAATGAAAATTATGAACAGAGTCGTGACAAAGGCCATACACCCCATACTCCTGAAGCTCCTCCCACAGAATATTCTGAGGGACATGGTAAAATGTCTTCTTCAGGTCCATAAAACACATATAGACTGGTTGGGCAAACTGTAACGCACCCTCAAGTATCCTCAAGAAGATAAAGATCTGGTCCAGTGTTCCACGACCGGGATGAAAAGCATGCGAGGTATGACTAATGGATGGAGTCTCCACAGACTTTCCCGGGGAGACTGAGTAGTGTGATCGCCCTATTGTGGGAGCTCACCCTCCGGTCCCCCTTCTTGAAAATGGGACCCACCACCCCTAGTCTGCCAATCCAGAGGTACAGCCCCTGGTCTCCTGCCCCAGATCGAGAGGCATAGACACAGAAAACCAACCACTCACACCTATGAGCAATTAAATGGTAAATGGCCTGTATTTATATAGGCTCTTTACTAGTCCCTAAGGACCCCAAAGCGCTTTACATATCCAGTCATCCACCCATTCACACACTGGTGATGGCAGCTACGTTATAGCCACAGCCACCCTGGGGCGCACTGACAGAGGCGAGGCTGCCGGACACTGGCGCCACCGGGCCCTCTGACCACCACCAGTAGGCAACGGGTGAAGTGTCTTGCCCAAGGACACAACGACTGAGACTGTCCAAGCCGGGGCTCGAACCGGCAACCTTCCGATTACAAGGCGAACTCCCAACT
>NC_137429.1:1195000-1265000 GCF_964374335.1 Astatotilapia calliptera
GAGATGGATTCAGAAAGCTGTGCTCAACTGTTTTCTCCCTCACAGGTGACACATCAGGTGAGCCACTGCATCAGCTGCTTCCTCCTGAGCTTCTAATATGACTCAAAGAACGATTTCTCATCTTCACAATGGTCTTTCTGAAGGTTGAGGAGGGTCTAGCGTAACACCGAGACTCGTCACCTCCTCGACTTGTGGAGCACCTGTGAGAATTTCCGCATCTGAAAAGGAATCACAAACATCCAAAAACAGGAATCAGGAAAATGAACCTCAGGAAATAATTATTAAATACAGACACATCCTAACCAGAGACAGCCGGAGCTGGACCGACAACCGACAGACAAAAACCCTCCACGCTGACTTTTACTGATTCCTTCCTCAACAGGAGGAAAGGTCAGCCATCATGAAAGATGACAGAAACATCAGACACAGCTACACACCAGGTCATAAAGCAGTCATCAAATGATGTTTTAGAAGAGATTTAAAGGACGCTGATGATGTGCTCAGTCTGACTTGAACAGTCTATGGATGAAGGCTCGATCACATTTGTTTACAGGTTCTAGGTTCTAGGTTCTTTATTATTTGTCACATGCATAGTTATACAAGTATGACACACAGTGAAATGTAGCCTGACATGCTCCTCGACATGTGCAAAAATTGGGGGGGGGGGGGGGGGTGTAGAGGAAGAACATATATGTATAAACACCCAGCACGCCCCTGCGGGCGGTTTATCCTTCAAGCTCGGGTCCTCTACCAGAGGCCTGGGAGCTTGAAGGTCCTGCGCAGTATCTTAGCTGTTCCCAGGACTGCGCTCTTCTGGACAGAGATCTCCGATGTTGTTCCCGGGATCTGCTGGAGCCACTCGCCTAGCTTGGGAGTCACCGCACCTAGTGCTCCGATTACCACGGGGACCACCGTTACCTTCACCCTCCACATCCTCTCGAGCTCTTCTCTGAGCCCTTGGTATTTCTCCAGCTTCTCGTGTTCCTTCTTCCTGATATTGCTGTCATTCGGAACCGCTACATCGATCACTACGGCCGTCTTCTTCTGTTTGTCTACCACCACTATGTCCGGTTGGTTAGCCACCACCATTTTGTCCGTCTGTATCTGGAAGTCCCACAGGATCTTAGCTCGGTCATTCTCCACCACCCTTGGGGGCATCTCCCATTTTGACCTCGGGACTTCCAGGTTATACTCCGCACAGATGTTCCTGTACACTATGCCGGCCACTTGGTTATGGCGTTCCATGTATGCCTTGCCTGCTAGCATCTTGCACCCTGCTGTTATGTGCTGGATTGTCTCTGGGGCATCTTTACACAGCCTGCACCTGGGGTCTTGCCTGGTGTGATAGACCCCAGCCTCTATGGATCTTGTGCTCAGAGCTTGTTCTTGTGCTGCCATGATTAGTGCCTCTGTGCTGTCTTTCAGTCCAGCTTTGTCCAGCCACTGGTAGGATTTCTGGATATCAGCCACCTCCTCTATCTGCCGGTGGTACATACCGTGCAGGGGCCTGTCTTTCCATGATGGTTCCTCGTCTCCCTCCTCTTTCTTGGGTTTCTGCTGCCTGAGGTATTCACTGAGCACTCGGTCAGTTGGGGCCATCTTCCCAATGTATTCTTGGATGTTCGTTGTCTCATCCTGGACTGTGGTGCTGACACTCACCAGTCCCCGGCCCCCTTCCTTCCGCTTAGCGTACAGCCTCAGGGTGCTGGACTTGGGGTGAAACCCTCCATGCATGGTAAGGAGCTTTCTTGTCTTTATGTCAGTGGCTTCTATCTCCTCCTTTGGCCAGCCTATTACCCCAGCAGGGTACCTGATCACGGGCAGGGCGTACGTGTTGATGGCCCGGATCTTGTTCTTACCATTCAGCTGACTCCTCAGGACTTGCCTGACCCTCTGCAGGTACTTGGTGGTTGCAGCTTTTCTAGCGGCCTCTTCATGGTTCCCATTCGCCTGCGGGATCCCCAAGTACTTGTAACTGTCCTCTATGTCTGCAATGTTGCCTTCTGGTAGTTCAATCCCCTCAGTTCTGACTACCTTCCCTCTCTTTGTTACCATCCGACTACACTTCTCCAGTCCGAACGACATTCCAATGTCATTGCTGTATAGCCTGGTAGTGTGGATCAGTGAATCGATGTCTCGTTCACTCTTGGCATACAGCTTGATGTCATCCATGTACAGGAGGTGGCTGACAACTGCTCCGTTCCGTAGTCGGTATCCGTAGCCAGTCTTGTTAATGATCTCACTGAGGGGGTTCAGGCCTATGCAGAACAGCAGTGGGGACAGAGCATCTCCTTGGTAGATCCCGCACTTGATGGTGACTTGTGCTATGGGCTTGGAGTTGGCCTCTAGTGTTGTACGCCACATCCCCATTGAGTTCCTGATGAAGGCTCTTAGGGTCCCATTGATCTTGTACAATTCTAGGCATTCCAGTATCCAGCTGTGGGGCATTGAGTCATAGGCCTTCTTGTAATCAATCCAGGCAGTGCACAGGTTGGTCAGTCTGGTCTTGCAGTCTCGGCTGATTGTTCTGTCTACCAGTAGCTGGTGTTTTGCGCCTCTGGTATTCTTGCCAATTCCTTTCTGTGTCCCGCTCATGTATTGACCCATGTGCCTGTTCATCTTAGCCGATATGATGCCTGACAGGAGCTTCCATGTAGTACTGAGGCAGGTTATTGGTCGGTAGTTGGAGGGGACCGGTCCCTTCTTGGGGTCCTTGGGGATCAGGACCGTCCGGCCTTCAGTTAGCCATTCCGGGTGTCTCTCGTTAACTAGCAGCTGGTTCATTTGTGCTGCCAGACGCTCGTGGAGTGCAGTCAGCTTCTTCAGCCAGTAGGCGTGAACCATGTCGGGCCCTGGTGCTGTCCAACTCTTCATACTGGAGACCCTTTCTTGGATATCTGCCACTGTGATGGTTACTGGACCCTGTTCAGGGAGGTCGCTGTGGTCTGCCCTCAGATCCTCTAGCCACTGAGCATTGCCGTTATGGGTTGCGTCCTTCTCCCATATGCTCTTCCAGTATTGCTCCGTCTCCAGCCTTGGTGGTGCTGTTCTCTTATTGTTCCCTTGCCACTGAGAGTACACCTTTGCTGGTTCTGTGGAGAACAGCTGGTTTATTCTCCTGCCTTCTATCTCTCTGGTGTACCTCCTCAAGCGGCTGGCCAAGGCTGTGAGTCTTTGCTTGGCAGTTTCCAAGGCCTCAGGTATGGACAGCTTGCTGTATTTCTTAGGCACCTTATTCGTCGCACCTTTCTGCAACTCCGTTAGTTGGCTAACCTCTCTCCGTGCTACTTTGATCTTGCCCTCTAGCCTCCTTCTCCATGGAGGGTACTGCCCCTTGTGGCTGTTCAACTTGTAGCCAAGCATCTCACTGATCACTGCTGCCGTATTGTAGATCAGCTTGTTAGTGTCGGTAATCGTGGTTGTAGGTATTGCCCGTAGTGCTGCATTAACATCATCTAGCAGACCTTCTGAGGGTACTTCACGTAATCTTGGTAACCGGCTACGGGGGATCCAATATATATATATATATATATATATATATATATATATATATATATATATATATATATATATATATATATATATATATATATATATATTAGGGGTGCAACGATCTTCGTATCGATATTGAACCGTTCGATACAGTGCTTTCGGTTCGGTACGCATATGTATCGAACAATACAACATTTGTAATTTATTTTATCAATTTTCCTTCTGACGATGCTGTCTGTGTTGAGCGCTCAGTGAATCTGTGTTCGACTACTCCGCCTAGGCTGCACTGTCGAGCGCAGATCCACTGAGCGCTCAACACAGACAGCATAGTCAGAAGGAAGAGCGCAGGGCAAGCTAGCGAGACAGAAGTTAAGCTCTCCTTGCAACAGGCAAATTGACCCTCATTCAGATCTGGCGTTTGGAATTATTTTGGTTTTCATGTGACGTATGACCCTGAAGGTAAGCGAGTCATGGACTAAAGTAAAACAGTATGTTGGATGTGCCATGCAATGCTCAATTACATTGGTGTGAACTAGTGTGCCTGACGTCCCGGAGCTAGCAATTTTTTTCAGTCGGGCTACCAAAATCTATCTCTGCCCTGCCCGTCGGGCTATTGTAGGAAAAATATATGTCAATGCTTTTGCATTCTTTCAGAAATGTAGCTGGGTAATTATGTCATTGGCATCGGTGAGCCACTGTCAATATGTGACATATTGAAGTCGCGTTTGAATTTGCGCTTGTTTTTTTGCTTTCACTTTGCAATCATGCGAACTGTGTATAGAGAGCGACAGCACTGATCTGTGAGTGATGATAATTTGTGCACCAATTCCTCTGACATCGTCTTATTAATCGTTAGCTTACTATGCAAACATGACAAGTGAAATCTCCCGCAGCTTAAACATGTGAGAGGTTGATCGCGCAGAGAATCGCTGAGCTTATGTGAGTGCGTGTGTAAAAGCAGCAGTATATATATTTTAGTTCTGCTGAGCCAAATAAGACAGGTCAGGGTGAAGAAGTGACAGCCAAATAAAAGCTTACCACAAAACGGAGAAGTTATGACAAATCAGACTATAAGGCAAAAAGAAAGTGCAGCTTTATGGTTTCATGGACAAAAGAATTTCTGTGGCTGCAATATGACGAGCTAAATAACCAGGGCTGCACATAAGTGGTCCGCAGGTGCGCATTCGCTGTCAAAATAAAAAACACGCACAAGGGTTAGGGTTAAATTTAAAAACTGTACTTTTGAGTTAAAATATATATTTATAATTTTAATAAATGACAAATTAAAAATGCATGAACATTTTTTTGTATCGAAAAAATATCGAACCGTGACACCAAAGTATCGAACCGAACCGAATCGTGAATTTTGTGTATCGTTGCACCCCTAACATATATATATATATATATATATATATATATATATATATATATATATATATATATACTGTATATATATACACATATAGTATATACACTGGGTGAATGTGCAGCAGTAGCAGCAAGCAGGTGAATTCTGTACATTAATATGAATAGACATCTGACTATTTTACAGGATAGACAATATAAACATATTTAAAATTAAAGGAATTGAAATGTACATTGTGCCTTGGTTTAGTGTCTGAGACATCAGAGTTCCCGTCACAGCCACAATGCTCAAAACCAACACACGGCCACACGGAGTACGCTTTTAAGAAACATGTCTTCCTTAATGCACATGTGAGGTTGTCCAGAAGCTCTGATTACCAAGATCAGGAAAACAGTCACACCACTGAGGTGAAAATATCTGTGAGCGTGAACGCTGCAGACCAGACATCTGAGAAGAACCAGAGAACCTGTCACTCCATTCAGAATATAAAAATACTGAGGGCACTTTTTACTGCTGTCTGTAGACCACACACACACACACACACACACACACACACACACACACACACACACACACACACACACACACACACACACACACACACACACACACACACACAGATTCATCTAGTTTCTATGAAGAAGACAAAAGCATATACAGCGCTTGCTAAGCCTCACCTCAGCAGAAACTAAATTGGTAACATCTCTCTCTGCTGGTTACACACACACACACACACACACACACACACACACACACACACACACACACACACACACACACACACACTCAGAGGCACACAGTGGCTGCCGTTGGCCTCACAGCAGGATGTTGTTGTTGTACTCAGCAGATTCCCAGGTTTTCCCTGCAGACGCTTCAAACGTCCTCTTTTCGTCTTTGGTGTGTCGCTGCCGCTCTTGTGCCTGCAGGCTGAAAACAACTGCACATCTCACATCTGGATTAAGTGTAACATCACACTAAATCACACACCACAGGATTACTAACACAAACTGGATTTTGGTGTAACAACCTCTCCACAGACAGTATGTAAGAGGCGACAACGCAAAGCGTTTTTTTTTTAAATTACACTCAAATTAACAATTAAACAGTTTGGATTTCAGGACCACGGACAGCACCTCAGTGTTTTTAGACACAAATACAGCTGACAACACATGAACTATTAACACACACAGACATGTATACACACACACACACACACACACACACACACACACACACACACACACACACACGACACGTTATTATCTCCTGTCAGTAAATCTCAGTGTTCACTTCCAGCAGCCGTTAGCTTATTAGCACTGAGGCACCAAAAACAGCAGTTCCTCTGACGTCCAGCAGAGGCAACAGTGAGTCAGGTTTTTAAATGAACCTGTTTACTGATTCACAAACAGTTTCATCTCTATGGAGACGCCCCCTTTATAACATCTGCTTTTAAAACTTTAAAACTGTTTAAATTATGGCTTATAGTTATTACACACACACTTTACACACACACAGGCCTTATTAGGGGCGTGGCCTCTTTGACTGACCGGCCCATGGTGACACAGGTGGCTTTAGCAACTAGCTGTTTGCTAGCTTCACCTGAGCCAGACCTCTGGACCGTGCTTTTCCTGCTGGAGCCTTTTGGAGCATTTTTAATGACATCATGTGACCAATAATATGGCTGCTGTGATGTCACTGTACTAACTTCCAAGGCGGAGCTCTAGTTAGGATTTCTAGGATTTTGATTGGATGTTTCTATTTAGCAAGTATCTGTGTCTGAGTGATCCACCTGTGCAGTCGGTGGACGGAGACTGACAACCAGACTCCACCCTCCAAACAGGGCCCCACAGGGTCTGTGCTGCTTTGCTGTTGTTACAGTCACAGATGAAGCTTTGTGTTGCATGTTGTCATGGTAACAGTGATGTTGAGTCTTTGTGACTTTGAGTGTAAATGTCACCTCTGACACAGCTGCTGTTGTTTGGATGCAGAGCGGAGTGTGTGTACAGCTTATTTACAAAGACAGGAGTCAGTCTCACACACACACACACACACACACACACACACACACGCACACACACACACACACACACACACACGCACACGCACACACACACACACACACACACACACAGTGTTACACTGGTGACATTTGTCTTTCATCATCATGTAAAGGTCACCAGCAGCCGGCCCTCTGCCAAACACACTGCTGCTTTATTAGCATCAGATTATGACTGTGTGTGTGTGTGTGTGTGTGCGTGTGTGTGAAACAATATAAGAGCAACAGTGTTGGCTGTCTGTGTGCTGGAGTTACTTTATTTAAAGTTTAAGTTTAATTTCATGAACAAAGACACACATGAAGTGTTTACTGAAGATGGAGGAGCAGCAGGGGAGTTGGGGGGGGGGGGGGGGGGTTCACAGGTTGTTTCAGGAATCCTGAGCCCGTACCTGGTGCTCTTTTGGCCTGCTGTGTGGTGAGGAGAATGTGAGGATGGGGTGAGTGAAGGTGCTGCAGGAGCAGATGTGGTTAAATGTGAAGTGCAGCACAGGAACACCTGTCTGCACGATGATCTTAGCTGATAAACTGAGTTCATAAGAAATGAGATCTTTAAATTAAATCATCCAGCCATCTTCTACCCTTCGTCAGGGTCCTTCCCCTTCCCAGACACCTCCTGCAGCTCCTCCACGAGGACAGTGACGAATTCTCATCCCAGCCAGAGCCATGACCTCTACAGAATGTCCCAGGAATCCTGCAGTAGGAAATGAAACACCTCCTCTCCTTTTCCTCTCTCCACGTCCCTGAACAAGGCTGAGTCCTACTCAGAGGCAGGGGGAGGAGGAGGCGAAACACCAGATCTTTCAGTCCTGCAGACGTGAGGCGGTTATCACAGGCTGTGTGAACCTGGAGCAGCTCTGACTCGCTGTCTGGACGCCCCATCATCACCGATCATTAATCATGTCAGTCATATGTGTTTACTCTCATAACGACCCTTTGATGAGTGTAGCTGTCAGGACGTGAACCCTCAGCCCAGATTACATGAGCTGTGATCACGAACGAAAAACCCGTCACCTGTCCACTTTGGCTGCAGTCTGAATGGAGAACTCTCTCTGCTGTGCTCCTCCTTTCAACCCCCCCCCACCCCCACCCCGTCCATACTAACCTCGTTTTAAACTTCTCCTTCATTTCATTTGCTCGTTTTTGTCCCTCCTGGTTTCTTTTCATTTTTCCGTCTTTGCAGTTCAAACTGAATTTCAGTCACGACGGGATGTGAGTGTGTGTCTGTGTGTGTCTGCGTGTGTGTGTGGTATATTATGGTATGCATTGCAGCACTGACGGGTAATGGGAAATTGATTGTGACAAAACGACATTACAGACGGACATTTCCATAAGAGTTTATTTACGCTGCCTTTCCACAGGGAACATCATCTCCCTTCATATTCCCTTCTCCGTTGTCGTGTTGCTTATGCGATGCAGGCAGGTTGCCGTGGCGGCCTCTGGGGGAATCGAACCTGCAGCGTCCGCTAACAAATGAACAGCCCCGCCAAACGGGCTGCAGTCATCTTTTCATTTAACCCGAGCGGCGCTCCGGCCGCCCCGCACTCTCTCCAAATCAACAGCTAATTTCATTCCCATGATTCCCCGCTCCATGGCAGTGCCGGGCGTTCGGTTGGAGGTTTATTGGCAGATATGAAGACGGGCCAAGCTGCGGTGATGCAGTAATTATGGCTCTAATAAGCCGATGTTCTCCATGTAAATGGAAAGAAATCAGATGTGTGTAAACAGAGAGCACGGCGGCCCCGGGGCCGATGGGTATCCGAACCGTTTCACCGAGACGCCTTCTCCCTAATGATGCACTCAAAATGTATTTTCAGCCAATCACACGAGACTCGGTGTGACTCTGAACTCAGACTCCAACAACGTTTCCGTGCAGTCGGCTTCACTTCCGTGGAGTGAAATGAAAGGACTCTGATGCTCGGCTTTATTATTGATCATGTGATTATTAATGTTGGTTCTGTTAAAGCTATCAAAACTTTTAATGGTTGTAATGAAGACTCACTATCATATGATATTAATATTAACAATCTTTCTTTTGTTCACAGTGCTTCTCACTGAGAAACAAAGACAAAGACAGATCGTGTTTCTTACCATTAATGCTAACAGTTTCACTTTCTTAACAGCAGTGCAAACATCGAGGCTTTTGTCTTCAGGGCCAAAGAGCTTATTATCACATATAATAATATCAAAAGAATACTGCAATAACAAAAAAATAAAAGACTGTCAAAAAAAGAACATCCTGTATTTCCTTTACTTCATGTACATTTTCATTTCTGGACTTTATTCAGCAGATACAGTGAAGACTGACAGGTAAGCAAGAGAGAGAGACATGCGGTGGCCGCCTGATTGCGTAACATCACAACACTGTTACTGCCATTAACACCTTTGGAGTATTAACAACATTTTTGCCCTCTGATATCATAGATATGTATAACTGGGTATCATCTGCATACCAGTGAAATTGTATGGAGTGTTTATTAGCGTGATATTATTTGTGTAACATTGTTACCTAACGAAGCATGAATAAAGTAAAAAAAATATTTATTGAAGTACACACAGTACTCAACTCAAGACCCCTCGTTTACATAAAGAAATAGGAATCCATCAGGTAGATGTTATTCAAAGCAGTGCAGGACATTTTCTTTAATACCAACATTTAAAGAAATACAGTGACTTGCAAAAGTACTTGGCCCCCTTTGAACTTTTCCACATTTTGTCACGTTGCAGCCACAAACATGAATCAATTTTATTGGAGTTCCACGTGAAAGACCAACACAAAGTGGTGCACACGTGAGAAGTGGAACGAAAATCATACATGATTCCAAACATCTTTTACAAATAAATAACTGCAAAGTGGGGTGTAATTCTTTCACCGGGAGATCAAACAGTAGTCAACGTTTAGTCAAAGACTTTTACTTCGGAAATCCTGTTAAACTAGTCAGCGTTTCCTGTCACATGATTCAGAGAGAGTGATCTGTCACTCAGAGAGGGCCTGTTGTTTTATTCATAATGAACCTCGATCGTCCGATTCAGGTGAAAGACACAAAAGTGGATCATCAATAATTTACCAGCAGCTCATAATGGAGCGCTCTGTGTCTGTGTGTGTGTGTGTGTGTGTGTTTGTGACTTACAACAGTAGCCTTTTAGCAGAACATGCTAACTAAAACGTATCTGTTGTTTTTTAAAAGCTGCTCGTCTGTTCTGTCGGCCTGTTTGTTCCTGCTTCCTCAGTAACCACCACCACCACCACCATCATCACCATCATCACCACCACAGTCATCATCATCTAGATAATCATAAAACTTATATGTTGTTGCATATTTGAGATATTTATCTGTTTCTTTCTGGCTCATGACATTCACAGTTTCTTTGTGTACATTTATAAAGCACCGTGGAGTCACTAGGTTCAAGTTCACTGAGAAACAGGAAGTCTAACAAACTCTTTCACATATAAGGTCCTCCATTTAACCCTTTCACCATAGTGTTCACTACAGTGGACAGCTATTCTTGTATTTGTGTCAGTGTTGATGGTTTACTTGCAGATAAACCACTACATTGGACACTGATGTGTCACTCCATACCTGCATTTTAGGAGGAATACGGGAGTTTGAAAGGACTCAAGAACGTTTAAAATGAAGTTCCTTCATCAGATTATAAGCATCTCCTTCTGAGACTACATCATGAATACAGAAGTCAGATCAAGACTCGGCCAAAACCTGGCCCCTGCAAAGACAACAGTCAGAAAACTGAAGAGGTACAGCCACGTTACCTGCTCAAAGGGCTTGTCATGCTTCCCTGACATGTTGTTGCAAAAGCTGCACTTTCTGAGCCTTATTCTGCCCCAGCTTTCTCCCTGTTAGAACAAATTTTTTCCATCCATCCATCTGTCCATCCATCCATTCATCATCCATCCATCCATCCATCCATCCATCCATCCATCCATCCATCCATCCATTCTCTTCTGCTTATCCTGTCATAGGGCGAGAGGCAGGGTACACCATGGACAGGTCTCCAGTCTGTCACAGGACTAACACAGAGAGACAGACAACAATTCACACTCAAAATCACACCTCTGGATAATTTAGAGCAGGGCTGCCCAATCCCGGTCCTCGAGAGCTACCGTCCTGCAGCTTTTAGATGCATCCTTGTTCCCACACACCCGAATCAAATGAATGGCTTGTTATCAGGCCTTTGCCAAACATGATGGCATGCTGAAGAGGTAATCAAACCATTTGATTCAGCTGTGTTGGAGTAGGGATGCATCTAAAAGCTGCAGGATAGTAGCTCTCGAGGACTGGGATTGGGCAGCCCTGATTTAGAGTCACCAGGTAACCTAACCCCACAGACTGCATGTCTTTGGACTGTGGGAGGAAGCCAGAGAGAACCCACGCAAACATGGGGAGAACATGCATATTCCACACAGAAAGACTCTGGCCTGATGGTGGAGTCGACCTCAGGACCTTCTTGCTGTGAGGCAACAGTGCTGCCCTTACAACCTTATGTAATATATATTATATTATATAATAACTATATAACTAAATATGAACTATATATTATATTATATATATTGGGTGGCTACTTTGATTTAGTGCTATATAAATTCAAAAAAACTGAATGGACTGAACTCGGGTAGCGGGTGAGAACAGTGGTTGCCGAATTTGCCAACAAAAATACAAAAGAAGAAAAAAAAAACACTGATGATGATGATGAGCCAACATTGTTTGCTGTGCTCCTATAAAGTCTTCCTGAGTGTGGGAGGGAACTAACAAAGGCTTCGGTGTGTGTTGGTATCGTTGTTCAGTTTTAACTCTGCGTTAGCTCTCCTCCTCTGGATCTGTGTCAACTTTGTTTGGGAGCTGGAGGATTTGAAGGGTTAATGAGGAGCAGAGAGCAAACTTTTAATATGAAATGTTTCCTGCAGCAGTTTTCCAGTAAACCTGAGTGTTGGAGGTTGAGTGGAGGCGTCCGTCGGGCTGCAGATTCGATGATATTTCCTTCTATAATTTGAGCTGTCAGACGATCGTCCGTCCACACCTCCTCCCCGTTCCTCCCCCTGCTCCTCTCCTCGCTGGGTCATTTGTCATGGAGGAAATCACCGCTCAAATCTTCCACGGCGGTAATATCTCTGTCATTCACCCTCCTCCCCTGCCTCACTCGTCCTCCCCCTCTCATCTCTGGGTGATGCTATCTGAGGAGAGGAGGTGACAGTCTATCAGAGCACCTCCTCTCTGCTCCCCTGATAACACTCCACTGCTTATAATGTTAAGAAGATGATAAGAAATAATAGTCTTTCTCTTTTTCATGTTGGAGTGGAGTATCAGGGCCGACGAGCCGACATCCATCACCTGCTATTTATCAGCGCTGAGCGGCCGGACAGCGGCACAACTTTTACAAGTGAAGAGCAAAATAATAACTGAGCTGCAGAAACAATCAGCGGCGAGATGCAGGAGGTGAGTTATTAGATTTAAAGTCCTCCAACAGTTATCTGCCCACTGTGTCCAGGAAACGATGGAGGGAGAGATTCGAGTGCAGTTTGTAATTTCTGCTTTCACACATTCAGTTTCTGTAAAAACACTCAAACATCAGCAGATGTTTCTGCCGCTGACCTCAAAGACCACGCTCAGGAGACTTTCAAAATAAGACTTCAGCAGACTAACCTGGATCTGAGTTGTGATCCAGCAGACACATGAAAAGAACAGTTTTCAGGATTTGCACAGAGACATTTTGTCATCAGGATCAAATTTCATTTCAGGTGTTTGGTGAGGATCAGACAGCACCAATCATTGATTAAAAAAAAAACTGAAACAAAAACACAACAAAACTAAAAGAAATGAGAAGAAGCAATGACAGCGAGGAGATAACGAGCAGCACAGACAGAAGTGAAGAAGAGGCAGAAAATGAAAAGGTGGGAAGAGAAGGAGCAAACAAAAAAGCAGCATTAAAAAGTGTTTTTTCAAGTGGGAAAACTTACATCAATAAAAACTGACCATTGGTAATTCAGATCATAGGGCGGAGGTTGGATTTGTTTTACTCTTTCCTTGTGGCGTTGTTATGTCCACGTTGCGTCTGCTGTGCCTTTCTGTCCCATGTTTCAGGTCCCTATGTTCTGTCTCCCCAGATGCTGTTGAGTTTACATGTTTAGAGTTCAGTCAGTGTGTTTCCTGTTTTACTTTGAAGGTACGTGTCTCATGTCAGCGTTTCTAGTTTTGCTTCCCTTGTCTCGTCCAGCCTGATTACTCCCAGCTGTGCTCTCCTTCTCTGTCTCATTCCCTTGTTATCCCTCAGTGTATTTAAGCCCTGTGTTTCTCTTTGTCAGTGTCGTAGTCTCCCTCATAGCTGTGTTTCCCTGTGTGTTAGTTATCCATGTCCCAGTTTAGTTATATTTTTTGTGCCATTCTGCAATAAAGCAGCTTTTTGATTCCTGTGTGGTGAGCTTTGCGTTTGTGTCCTTCTCCTGCCTGAACACAGCCGAAACATCACAACAACCTACTTCCTAACAGTATTCTAAAACTGCTTTCTAAAAGGGAAAACACTTTGAGGGCAGAATCAAATTTAAAACCTGCCTTGTTGTCATCCATCATGAAGCTCAGATTTGGTCACAGGCAGGTCACGGTACCCAGGGAACACGGATCTGCAGGAACATCTGGACACACCTCTGTAATCCTGTGTTGTGAGTTTGGACCTGTTCTGTTCCAGCACTGAGGTATCATCAATGATGACAATGAAGACACCACCCAACGCCAGCTCTCGGCCACTGCATGTCTGTTAGCGTGTTCCACTTTAAAGGTTCGCACGTGGAGCGTTTTGTGAAGTCACAGACCTCACAGGTGGTAACGCATCATCGCTGTTATTGATTCAACTATGTGGCCTGGTTTGGGCTCCTGGGTTGGCTTTAGCGTCATGGATTTAAGAAGTGGGCTGCTACTTCCTCCAAAGCTCTGTTTTTATTGTTGCCGTGGTGATGAGTCAGCGTGTCTTGACAAAAAAGTGCCGCATGAAGGCTGTGAACCTTTAGACTTAAAATTTACTTCATATTTAAAACTTTACTCAGAGATTTGAGCCGATGGAGACACAAACATGAAGAGACGTTTCAGTTTCAGTCATCGTCCTCAGAAAGCTCTGAGTCTGAACACAACACTCATTTCTTTTTGATGATAATGGCTGTTTGTTTATGGGTGATCGGCCCCGGTGGAAACATGAGAAGAGAACAACAAGGAGCCAAAGAAGGAGCTCTGATGATGGAGCTCCAATGATGGAGCTCTGAAGGAGGAGCTCTGAAGATGGAGCTCTGAGGATGGAGCTCTGAACATGGAGCTCTGAGGGTGGAGCTCTGAAGATGGAACTCAAAGGATGGAGCTCAAAGGATGGAGCTCTGAAGATGGAACTCTGAAGATGGAGCTCTGAGGATGGACCTCTGAAGATGGAGCTCTGAAGATGGAACTCAAAGAATGGAGCTCTGAAGATGGAGCTCTGAGGGTGGAGCTGAAAGGATGGAGCTCTGAAGATGGAGCTCTGAGGATGGAGCTCTGAGGATGGAGCTCAAAGGATGGAGCTCAAAGGATGGAGCTCTGAACATGGAGGTCAAAGGATGGAGCTCTGATGATGGAACTCTGAGGGTGGAGCTCTGAACATGGAGCCCAAAGGATGGAGCTCTGAAGATGGAACTCTGAGGGTGGAGCTCTGAGGATGGAGCTCTGAAGATGGAGCTCTGAAGATGGAGCTCTGAAGATGGAGCTCAAAGAATGGTACTCTGAAGATGGAGCTCTGAGGGTGGAGCTCAAAGGATGGAGCTCTGAAGATGGAACTCTGAGAGTGGAGCTCTGAGGATGGATCTCTGAAGATGGAACTCTGAGGGTGGAGCTCTGAGGATGGAGCTCTGAAGATGGAGCTCTGAAGATGGAGCTCAAAGGATGGACCTCTGAAGATGGAACTCTGAAGATGAGCTCTGAGGATGGACCTCTGAAGATGGAGCTCTGAAGATGGAGCTCTGAGGGTGGAGCTGAAAGGATGGAGCTCTGAAGATGGACCTCTGAAGATGGAGCTCTGAAGATGGAGTTCAAAGAATGGAGCTCTGAAGATGGAGCTCTGAGGGTGGAGCTGAAAGGATGGAGCTCTGAAGATGGAGCTGAAAAGATGGAGCTCTGAAGATGGAGCTCTGAAGAAGGAGCTCTGAAGAAGGAGCTCTGAAGATGGAGCTCTGAGGGTGGAACTGAGGGTGGAGCTCTGAACATAGAACTCAAAGGATGGAGCTCTGAAGATGGAACTCTGAGGGTGGAGCTCTGAAGATGGAGCTCTGAAGATGGAACTCTGAGGGTGGAGCTCTGAAGATGGAGCTCTGAAGATGGAGCTCTGAGGGTGGAGCTGAAAGGATGGAGCTCTGAAGATGGAGCTGAAAAGATGGAGCTCTGAAGATGGAGCTCTGAAGAAGGAGCTCTGAAGAAGGAGCTCTGAAGATGGAGCTCTGAGGGTGGAACTGAGGGTGGAGCTCTGAACATAGAACTCAAAGGATGGAGCTCTGAAGATGGATCTCTGAGGGTGGAGCTCAAAGGATGGAGGATTTAGGTTAATCTGGTGTTAAGGGACCTGAATTTGCAGGGACCAGATTCTTGAGGGATCTGGTTTTACTGGGATGCGGTTGAGAGAACCTAGTTTTAGACAGACCCACTTTTAGAGGGACCTGGTTGAAAAGGACCTGGATTTAGAAAGATCTGGTTAAGATGCAGCAGAATCAGAAGCACTAGACCAGATGAACATACAGACGAGGTTTTCCTTACCTGGATGTTTGAGCATGCATGAAGCTTGATTATGGCGGGGTCTACCTTACAGTGTAAGCGCCTTGAGGCGATTGTTGCTGTGATTTGCCGCTGTGTAAATAAAACTGAATTGAAAGCGGTCTTCTCACTCGCCTATAGGGCGTTGATTTCATTTAAAGAATGATGTTTATCAGCTTCTCCTTCTGTTTTTCATCAGTTTGCTTCAGGATATTATATGTCAGTGTTGTCGGTTTGAAACGGTCTCATTGCTCAGACTGTTTGTGACTTTGTTTAAAAGTGCTGCATCAATAAAGTTTGTCGCTATTGTTCGTATTATCCTTACAGCTGCAGCAGCGTTGGCACGAGGGCTGATGTTTCTGTCTTTGGCCAGCAGGGAGTTGAATAAAAACTCAGAGACAAACACTGTCAGCAGTCTTCATTTAGGAACAGTGTGTGTGTGTGCGCGTGTTTCTGTGTGTGAAGCCTCTCGAGACGGCGTCTGTCAGCCATTTGCAGGCGCTGTGTGTGTGTGTATTTCCATATTTCCTGTCTAATGGCAGCACTTTCTCCTCTGATATCATCAGCACTTCTCGACTCGCGCTCTGTGCGTTTGTTGTGTTTTTCTTCACTTACATTTAAATTAATGTCGAGTCCATAAAAACGGGACTTAAACTCATTTCCATACAAAGAAAACGCTCACATGCTGAAATGTTTCTGCTAATGAAACAGCCTCACTAATTACTGCCGCTTCACTCAACAGCAGATTTGATGTTTTATGGATTATTTACAGTGAGACTCTTTAATACGTTTAAATCTTTATTTTCTGATGATGTCAGTGCAGGATAAATCCAGCTTCTTCGTCCCAGAGGAGACAGAGTTTGAGCCTCCAAATCACTCAAAAAAACAATGTTTTAACCAAGCAGTCACATCAACATCACCAGTGACACCTGAATCACAGATATCGGCCAATCAAGTTAATGTGTTGTATTTTACACCAGAATTCCTGACATGGACATGAGTGTCAACCTTTATGTCCCACTTTGCTTCATAACTGTGGACATGATCCTGAGAGGATCCACTTTGTTTCAGCCTCACGGCTCAGAGGAAAACTGACAGAGATGGAGAATAATGACATTTATTGAAATGTCTGATTAGACCTGACAAAAACCTCGCTGTGTCCATTACATCATCACAGGTGCGATGCTCTGTGACCTGCTAACAGGTGAGTTTGAAGAACAGACACTGGTGACCCAGAGGTCAAAGGTTAGACTCTGTAGCACCAAATGATGTGTCTGATCCCTGAGGCGAGCCGCCCAATCAGATCGCAGGAGTCTAACAGGCCAGGATGTGTCCAACACAGCTGACTCCTCCTGTCTCATTTGCTCCACCGAGGAAATCAAACACACCTCACGCACACTTATTGTTTAGTCTGTGTGTGTGTGTGTGTGTGTGTGTGTGTGTGTGTGTGTGTGTGTGTGTGTGTGTGTGTGTGTGTGTGTGTAAATTTAACTGCTTGACTGACAAACGAGGGCGGAAGATCAAAGTGCTGTGTTGTATACTAAAAGATGCTGAAGTGTGTGTCTGTGTGTTTCTGTGTGTGTCTGTGTGTGTCTGTAACTGTGTGTGCGTGTGTTGTATTGTTGTATGTAATCCTTATTTCTGTGCAAAAAGGGTCAAACCCACAAATTAACTTTCTTCTCATTAATTTAACCAGGATTAGCAGCCAGTGTGTGTGTGTGTGTGTGTGTGTGTGTGTGTGTGTGTGTGTGTGTGTGTGTGTGTGTGTGCGCGCGCGTGTGTGTTCGGGGTTAATGGTGTTGATGTTGAGTTTTAATTGCTTTCCATTCAAGGAAAATCCATTAGATAATATTCATTACCTCTGTCTCCACTCCCACCCCCACGTCAGCCCCATCCCCACCCCCACCTGATCATCAAGACCTCATCAATATCTCCAGCCTCAGAACAGCAGTGCTCGCACACGTCGATCAATACCTGATCAATAATCTCTGTGGCCTGTGTGAGGTCTCATTTATGAATGACAGATTCATTTTGAACTGTGAGAGAGAAAAACGTCCATCCTGGAGTCGACCCGTCACTCCTGGATCATTCGATCATTTTAACAAGACTCAGCATCACATCTTTTTCGTGCTTTCTTATAAGTCAGGTGTTCATAACAGTGAGGAGTCAGTGTTAAAGTTGGTTATTACATGTGACGGGATGTGAACAAAACGCAAGAAAACCTGGGAATAGAACAGAGGAAACCCCCTGGAAACACCTGGAGTCAGCTGGAGATGCCTGGAAACTGCTGGTCAGCTTCAGCAGTGTGAATGAGCATGATGAGATGTTTGTGTGGCACAAGCACGGTGCGAGAAGCTTGAGTAACTGAAGAATTCAAATTCAAAATTCAAAGTTTGGGGTCTTCACTCACCCCAGTTCTGTTAACCGTCAGGGCTGGGGGGCTGGGAGGAGGTGATGGCTGTCAGACTGGGGACTGGGATGCGGGGCCTCCCTGCTACTGCAGATAAGGAGGTGGTCCGCTTGCCTCCACCCCAGAGAGAAGGGTTACATCTCCTGGGTCTAGGTGCAGCTTGCCCCTCTGAGGGTGGGGGTACCTGGACCTGGGATATAGAGTATGTTTGGGGAGTGTGACTGTGTGCACAGTGTCTGTTTGTGTCTGTCTACACGTTGGGTGAGTGCCGAGTGTTTGGTTGTGTATATGGGGTGGGAATGCACGTTTGTGTCCGCGTGCGCCTGTTCGTCTGTGTCTATATGTCAGCTTGGGTCTTAGACTCCACCTCTCTGGGCACATCTCAGGCTCTCCAAAGTACGGAGGCCGATCTCCCCTCACCACGCTCCCTGCCGGTGGCTGATGCCCTCAGACGTTGGTGTGTTGGTGGTTCTTGTGGACTGGGGCTGGGCGCTCATGTATGTACCGGCTCACTCCTGGTGGCCGATTGGCGCCTGTGGCCCGGCTGGGCCCCTTCCGGGGGGTGGGGTACCCTCAGGCCACAGAGGGAATGACATCCTGAAACTGATGTACAGGTGCCAGAAGCTGCTGATGGATGGCAATAACTTTTTCTTGGAAGCAGTGCAGGAACTTGTGGCAGGTCAGTGGCACCGAAGGATGAGGTGGATCAAGTAGGTGAAGTAGTCGGTTGATGGTGGAGAACAGCAGTCTGGGATGACTTTGCTGCTGGTGAATGAGGGAAGAGTGATGATGAGTTTTGGCCTGAGAGCTGCTTTGTAGGACATCACATGATCTTTAGCCATGCCAGATCTTCTTCTCAGAGCCTCTTAAGTTTGAACCAGTACAGTTACCATGATGTTTGGACAGGTGTGGAGGGAACGCTGCCGTCGATGCGAGGCAGTTGCTCAGATTGCTGTCCTCGGCCTGTTTACATGTGTCTTCAGATCATAAAGCTCAGCTTCATATCAGCTGTCCAAAGATATTTAGTCACCATTTTTATTAATACAGCAGCTTTAAAAGATCATCCAGATAACTCTGATGGATGCAAGCCAATTATTAATCAATAATTATTAACAGCGTCGTGAACTCAAGCTACCCAGTGATGTAACCGCAGACCGCACACTGACGTTTTTCTATGAATGTGCTTTAAAAGAGCTTCAGCGTCTGTTTGTGGCTCTTTCTGAATAAAACTGATCAACTTTCTCGACCCTGACTGGGTCCCGTCAGGGGAGCAGGTAAAGGTGAGACAGGTGTCGGAGCGTCCCCAGGATCAGCGAGGACAACAGGAAGTCGCGTTTCATCATTTCTGCGTCTCTGCTCTCATTTTTCTTCCTCTTCTCTCTCATATGAGCCGTGTTTGCCTCAGCCCGGCCTACATTAGATTAACCTGAACTCTGAGGGTGTGTGTGTGTGTGTGTGTGTGTGTGTGTGTGTGTGTGTGTGTGTGTGTGTTTTCAGCCTGATATTAGAAAGGCAGGATGATAATCGGTCAGTTGTCACCGTGACAACAGACATGGATCATATTTAGACTCCATGAAACACAATTACACACACACACACATGCACGTGCACATGCACAGACACACACACACACACGCACGCACACACACACATGCACGTGCACATGCACACACACATGCACACACACACATGCACGCACACACACATGCACACACACACACGCGCACACACACACACATACACACACACACACACACACACACACATGCACACACACATGCACACACACACACGCGCACACACACACATACACACACACACACACACTGTTGTGTTGTCTGCAGTAAATTCAGTTACTGTTATTAATATCTCCTCTCTGACCGACTGTCTCCTTCTGTACATCCTTGTCTCCTTCAAACCTCGTTTGTTTTTTTCTCTGTTCCTTCCTTTATTCCCTCCTTCCCTCTTTCCTCCCTCCTTTCCTTCCTTCCCCACCTCTGCTTTCTCAACAGCCACCCCTTCTTCCTTCCCCTACATCCTTCTTGTTTCCTTCACTCCTTCCTTCTTTCCCACTCTTCCTTTCTTACTAAAAGCAGGTTTGTGGGTCACATTTGTCCTCAGTGTGAGTTTCTGTGTGTGATTGACGGAGCGTCTCCATAATGTGTTGATTCATAATTCATCTGTCGACATGACAGCTGATATTTTATTCAACACACACACACACACACACACACACACACACACACACACACACACACACACACACACACACGTTGTTTTGTTAAAGGCAGACAGTGTTTTAGCTCCACCATACTGAGCCATCAATTATTCACCTCTGTGTGTGTGTGATGGAACGTTATCTTGATGTCGCTACATGCTGTTAGCACAAGCTCACACACACACACACACACACACACACACACACACACACACACACACACACACACAGAGTGTAAACAGAGTGTGACCTCGTTAAGCCTCGTTAGCGCTCACGTTTGTTTGCAGGTAATTAGTTTGTTTTGTCTCTTTGTTTGTCTTGTTTTAGTTTAATCAATAAACATGGCCACTCCCCGGGGATGCCCCTCCCTGACTGTGTTTACAGCCACAGTCGTCACGGAGACAGGGCAGGTGCGGACTCAGCGAACCGATTGGCTGATTGATCTGCAGTCTGAGTTTATCTGAGAGTTAAACTGGTTGAGCTGGAGTCTCTGTGGGATGGAGTCAAAGCAGCGAACGGCCGAACTTTCTCCGACTGCTTCCTCGCTCTGTGTGCGTCCATGCGATAAACGCCACATGGTGAGGAGGCCGCTGCATGCCACGCTGCTGTAAACACGCCGCTCGCATGAGGAAAGCAATCCTACAATCTACAAACTAAAGTCGAGCTCAGGCTGCGGGAGCCTCACAGTAAAGCTCCAAATGTGCTTCTATTTTCTTTTCCATTGCTCAGCATCAGCGTCCTGATACCATCTAGTAGAAGGAACTATGTGTCCTACACGCTGCCGGAGTACGAGTTCTACTTTTGGTTAAAATAAACTGAAGATCAGGTGACCCCTGTGTGGTGTCAGAGCTCCACTGAGTTAAAGAGGAAGCTCAGACTGCAGAGGCTCACCTGCTAATGTGGTTCAACTCTGACAAATAAAAGATGGATTTGTTTACCTGATGATTCACATCCAGGTGCACAAGGAGGAGGGGCTTCACATCTCATGTGGAACCAAAAGTTGTTGTAAATATATTTTATTGAGAATAGTCTCACTATTTAAATATTCAGTATTTTGTGTAATTATATGATTGAAAACTGTGATCTGTGGATCAGTTTAAAGGCTCTGGTAGTTACTTACTGGGGAAAATATTGCTGGGACCAGTTTATCTGAGCTGTTCTTTCAAAGTCTCTGTAGGTGATTGGCAGCATTCCAACGCTGTCACACTTCAGGGTTTTTGTTTGGTTTGTTTTGGGATAGTCTGATTTCTTACAACACATCACCTGCTGTCATTGTTCCATATCATAATAACTGATTAAAGAGAAGTCCAGCTGGTAGCGCTATGACAGCACTGCTCTCAAACTGTGGGCCAGAAAAACTTTAAAGACAAAATAACCACACTGAGACTTTTGTGCAACACTGCAGTCAAGTTACTGACCAATGCAAACATCGCTGTAACATATGACCGCTGAGGTAATGTTACTGTAACATATTCAGAGCACTGATGTTGCAGAGCTCATATCTCCACATTAATAATTTGTCATGTCCTGAATGGAGAGTCCTCTTCACACACTGAGGTTAATTATGGAGTTCCACAGGGTTCAGTGCTAGGACCAATTCTGTTTACATTATACATGCTTCCCTTAGGCAGCATCATTAGAAGACATAGCATACATTTACACTGCTATGCAGATGACACCCAGCTCTATCTGTCCATGAAGCCAGATAACACACACCAATGAGTTAAACTGCAGGAATGTCTTAAAGACATAAAGACCTGGATGGCCGCTAACTTTCTGCTTCTTAATTCAGATCAAACTGAGGTTATTGTACTCGGCCCTGAAAAGCTTAGAAATATGGTATCTAAGCAGATTCTTACTCTGGATGGCATTACCTTGGCCTCCAGTAACACTGTGAGGAACCTTGGAGTCATTTTTGACCAGGACATGTTCTAAAATTATAGAAACATATATCTGACAGACCTGTCCAGGGTGTACCTTGCCTCTCGCCCTAAGACAGCTGGGACAGGCTCCTGCAACGCTGATGGATGAACTGAATTAAGAGTCAAGAGAGAAGATCCATAAACTCTCCGATACAATGCTCTCCTGTTGACTTTACCAGGTTTTGTTTCCATCGCCCTTGGCTCCTTGCACCTGGAAGAAATCACCCACCTGTCTCTGATGAGCTCATCATCGTCACTGCTGAAGGTAGTGGCAGGCTTTCAGTCGTGGCTGGATTGTTGAAGTACGCAGCGTTCCAAATTATTATGAAAATTGTGTTTAAGTCTCATAAAGAATAAATAAGTTGTTTTTCAATTAAACCCATGGATGGGATTGTGTCTCAGGATACCTGTGATCGTTAGTTTGCCAGCTGAGCCCAATTAAAGGAAAAACTACTAAAGAAGGATGTTCCACATTATTAAGCAGACCACCATTTTCAAGCAATATAGGAAGGAAACATGATCTCTGCTGCTGAAAAGCGTGAAATAGTTGACCGCCTTGGACACGTAATGAAAACCTCAGATATTTCACGAAAATTTAAGCGTGATCACCGTAATGTTAAGAGATTTGTGGCTGAGTCAGAGCACACATGGGTTCATGCAGATAAAGGCACAATGAGGAAGGTTTCAGACAAATACATCAGACTAAGAGAGCAGCTGCTAAAAGGCCGTTACAAAGCAGCAAACACATATTTGAAGCTCCTGGTGCCTCTGGAGCCCTGCGAACATCAAGCTGTAGGATCCTCCAGAGACCTGCAGTTGTGCATAAACCTTCTATTCGGCCACTCCTAACCAATGCTCACAAGCAGAAATGGCTGCAGTGGGCCCAGAACCACATGGAGACTAATTTTCAAACAGTCCTGTTCACTGATGAGTGCAGCGCAACCCTGATTGGTCCAGATGGATGCAGAGGTGGATGGTTGGTGGACGGCCACCATGTCCCAACAAGGCTGTGACATCAGCAAGGAGGTGGAGTCATGTTTTGAGCCAGAATCACGGGGAGAGAGCTGGTCGGCCCCTTTAGGGTCCCTGAAGGTGTGAAAATGACCTCTGCAAAGTATGTGGAGTTTCTGACTGACCACTTTCCTCCATGGTAGAAAGAGAGAAAACACCTCTGCATCCTTGGCTGCTATCGGCGTAAAAGGAGAGAAACTCATGGTGCGGTCAATTCAATTCAATTCAATTCAATTTTATTTATATAGCGCCAAATCACAACAAAAGTCACCTCAAGGCGCTCCCCATTCCTCCCTGACTTCAATCCTACTGAGAAGCTTTGGAGCATCCTCAAGCAAAAGATCTGTGAGGGTGGGAGGCCGTTCACATCCAAACAGCAGCTCTGGGAGGCTATATCGACATTCAAGTTGATTGAAATAACTTTTGATTTCAGTAAAATTGATCTACTAATGCTGCAAAATCAACAAATGACCATTTTCAATTCTCTACAACCTGTCAAATCTTTTGAAACTCTGTGTGCGTAATAATTTGGAACAGAGCATTTTAAATTTTGTTCAGTAACATTTGAGTTATACTCTATTGGTCAATGACTCAAGAATTATGCCGACTGTCATTTGAATCAACTATTTAAGAAAAACAGAGAAAAACATCATTTGCATAATAATTTGGAACGCGGCGTACTCAGTGAAGCCCCGCCCCAGCCCCGTGCGTTGTGTAAAGCATTTTCTGGTGTTTGTGTAAACAAACTGCCTCCTGGCTGTGACAGATACGGTTACAGAAAATATGAGCATGAATGGAAATCGTAATTTGGTTTTTAGGACACGTCGTTGTAACACAGGTGTGAAAACAAACTGAAACCAAGTTTGGATTCACACGCAGCTGCTGCTAATTCTTTTTTAATACAGACTACACAGGTAACGTGCTCTGACCTCTGACCCCAGCTGTCCACTGTGTGTTACCACAGCAACAGCTGTAGATCAATAATCATTTCTTCTAAGAGGTGAGAAAGGGTTGATGAGAAAAGTTTCTCCTCTTTATCGGCAGCACAGTTCAGAGCTCAGCATCATCAATCAGTGAAGCTCGAACATCACAAAGAGAAAAACCTTTGTGCTCCAAAATGATGAAAACTGAAACTGGAGCAGTTGCAGGGTTGGTCAACCGAAGGCAGCAAAGACAACAACGTGTTTCCGTCCTTCAGTTATTTTGTTCTTAGTCTTATTAGAGGAAGTCACATGGTCAGAATCACGACCCTCCAAGGAGCCACCTGAACTCCTCACAGCCTGCTGAGCTGCCTTCACTGTCCTCAGGATGACACAGAAATCACTCTGGGAAGGAGTTTGGAGCCACAGACAGGTCAGAAGGCTTCTCTGAGCTCGCCCATAAAGGCAAGTCACGTGACTCTGGATGATCCAATCGACTCTAAAGTAGAAACAGGTGGGTTAACGAGCTGGATGTGGCTGTGGGACACATGTATACGCACACCTTTTGTCTGTGTTAGCAGCTGATGTAAACAACCTGATTGGACGATTAGACAAGGTGAGACAGGTCACAGACACACACATTGACGCAGAGTGTGTTGATGCCCACTGATCAATAGCGGGCAAATCAATAGGTCGAGCATTGATCAGCAGTAATGGAGAGCATCAGTCTGAGAGAAGCGTTTAGGTGTTCAGCATGAAGTCAGCAGAGTTCCACTTCCTGTTGTGTGAAGCAGCAAGTAAACAACACATTCATCACAATGAGCAGACGCACACACCTGCACACACCTGCACGCACCACCCGGACGAACAGGTTTAAACAGCGCAGCAGCGGGATGAAGAGCAGTCCAACATCCTCGTCGTCCTCCTCAGTGTGTTTCTCAGAGTAAGTAACACACGTTTAATCTTTTTAAAGAATCATTTGTTCGCTTACAGAAACCCCACATCCATCTCAAAGTCCGAGCCCATCCATGCTGGGGTGTTTCCTGTAATGATCCTCAGGCTGAGAGAATTAAAAGTTCTAAATATTCTCCTTTTATTTTCAAATTCTCACTCTCTGAACGATGCGTTTGAAACCTATATGCAATATGAAATGTGATATTCTCTGTGTTGTCTCCACCCCAGGACATCTGGTGTAATGAAGCAAGCACTCTAAGAATAATGAGCTGCTATTGGCTTTGAACAGACGGGTCAGTCTGAATGTAGCCAATCATTTTATCTTCCTGTAGCAGCTGCTCTGGAGTTCAGCTCTCACTTTGACACCAACCCAAGGGTGGAGGTCTGAGGGTGGGGGTCTGAGTGTTGTTGTCTTCTTTGCTTTTTTCAGCCCACATCAGCTGGTGGTCTTCAGCACATCTGAAGGTGGGGGTTATATAAATTGCTTCAGCTGCTGTTGCCTGCTGCTTTGCAACCCGCCTCCACCCAGCTCTCCCTCCATGCCGAGGTGTTCGCTGCAGATGGTGTTTCAGTACAGCTGTCCCACACAGAACAAACGCCCTGAAGCGTTACTCCTCTCAGCTGAGTGTTAGCGACCTGTGGCCGGACGCTACGTTTCACAAAGCATTGTGGGAAACTTTGAATGCATCGTGACACAAAGACATCTGCAGGAAGCAGAGAGGACAACAAAAGAAAGAAGGGATAAAAACAATGAAAGACAGAAAACGAGTGGTGATGGAGGAGGGGAGCTGCCGCTGCCATGGCAACAATAGCTCCCTGCTCTCAATCAGGTCCTCAGGGAGACCCCCAGAGCTCTGTGTGTGTGTGTGTGCGAGACAGTTCACATGCACACACACACAAGTCTGTAGTCTTTTTAAAGGAGCAGTTCAACATTTAAACAACACGACTTTCAAATGTTGAACTGTTCCTTTAATACAAGTCAGTTACCACTTTCTCAGAGGTCAAAGGTCGCCTGGTCCCCGGCAGGATGTGAAGCCACGGTTGAGTCATCATAACCAAGGCAGTGAAAGATCAAAACGCCGCACAGATATCTCCCACAATGCACCTGACCTCTGAAGACTCACAGAAATCTAAAAAGGTTTATAGTAGATATATGAAGATGGTAGACCCACACGTACCATGAACATGACACGAGGTGTTATCATTTTGTACCTTGAAACACTGACCGCTGTAACTTCAGTCATGGAAAAGTAACATGTAATGATCATGTAATGTTACACAAAGACCTCAGAGGAGGTTCGTGGATGTAGTGAAGGAAGACATGCTGAAGGTTGGTGTGACAGAGGAGGATAGGAGTCTGCCTCCATTGATAGGAGTTGTGGGGGCAGATCTGCGGTGGAGGGTGGGAAGATGGGCCTCAGGTTTAGGTGCTGAAAACAGCTGTTTTATACGTATGGAAAGATTGTGGTTGGGTTCTTCTTCACACCAGTAACAATGCAAATGTCCTAACTGCTATATGCACCATAACCCTGAAGGTCAGGTGTTGTACGAGAATGGAGAGCCTGGAGGCTGAGAATGAGCTGGACCAGCACAGAAAGGTTTAGCAGCTCAAACAATGACTCGTTCCCACAGCTTACCAAAGGTACCCACCCAAAATACAGGTACAAAGAGTTGGGTGGAGCTTACTAACGCACTCGTCAGAAAGCATGCAGAGAAATATTCACACAGCTGAAGACAAGGAAGAAATGGAGACCCTAACCCTGTGCCTCGTCCAGAGGAAAGTTTGAAGTGTGACCTTAAAGCAGAGGATCTGGACCCAGACTGGTCTGAGAGATGAAAACTGTCAAACACCCCAAACTGACATAAAACCAGAACAAACCGTGACTCTTCTGGAGGGAAATAAAAAATAAAGAGAGGTGAAATCAAAGAGAAATAAATAAAAGTCTGTGTAATAATGAGGTTTTGGGGTTATCAGTGATTTATCTTAATCAAATCCTGTTTGTGCTTTTGTGACCGCTGAGGGAACAGAGCTGTTTAACAAAAGTTCATTAATCGCTTCCTCTAGTTTCTGTCCTCAGCACCAAAAACAGATTTTAATTATCATTTTTTAACAGAATAGGAGAAAAGCAGCAGAAGATATGAAAAAACAAATGATAAGAGAGGCAGCGTCACATGATTTACATTGTTAACGACACAGACTTGTTCTGCATGAAAGAAAATGGTTAAAGTGACAGCTGTAGAAAAAGTCAGCATCAGAGGATGGATGAGTTCAAAATAATAAATAATAATTAGAGGATCTCACTGATCTCTGAGTGACGGCGACGAACCAAAAACTCACCAGCTTCTGCTCCTCTGGTCTGACTCTGCATTCACATAAATGAGATTATAACGAAGTAACATGCAGCACGAGGTGCAGAGGAATCAATACGGCAAATACAGCGACAGACAGTACAGAGAAACGCTCTACCACAGGCGTGGTGGGCGTGCAAACACAACCATCCAGCAGACTCCAGTGATGTACGTGGTTTAGTTGTAGGAAGAAGCCGTCTCTGGAGCGGATGGAGTGGGTGAAGGTGCTGCTGGTGCAGAGAGGCTGAGGTAAAGGCTCTGAGACAGAGACTTCTCCGATGTTTGGGAAGTTCAGTTCCAATGATTATGAATGCTTTTCCTGTAAGGTCAGGAAAGTTCCTCCTCTGTTCATCCTCTGTTTGAAGATGCTGGTAGTATTTAGAGTCCATGTCACTGAGGTGGAGGTGGACACACTGCTGACTGTCTCTACAGGAGAATTCAGGATGGGGTAGATGAACTCATTCCTTCCAAAACTCAGTGATGATCTCTTTTATCTTGTCAACCAGCATCTGCTCAACCCCTGGAGTCTCCTCTGACCTGTACATGCTCAGAACCGGAGGTAGGAGAGTGGTGAGCTCATCCTGATCAGATGTTTTTACAACCTCATATCTGATGTGAGGCATCTAGCTACTTCAAGCTCCCTCTGAATGTGGAGTTTCCTTGCCCTGCCTTAAAGGTTAAACCCAGCCACCCTGCAGACTCTATCCCATCTGCTTCGTAGTTTTGGTAACAACCCAAAGCTTATGAACAAACCAAGGGGTTGATTTTCTTGTAAACCAACTTTGCCATCTGCAAAAACTTGAGTCTGGTATTCCCAGACTATTCCCCTCATCCTTGCTGTGCCTGGAGATCCTGTCCTTGATTTAGATCCTTTGCTTTAAGATCATAAGCAGCATGTCTGAATCTGTGACGAGCAAACAGACACAGCGCTCACTCTGGCTATACGAGAAACCCATCAGACTCCTTTAACGCTGTGAGATGAAACCTGACAGTTTTAAGATTGTCAGGACTACAGACTTTAAGCAGGAAGATTCCATTAACAAAAATTGTGTACATATGCCTCCTCTAATTTTGCTGCTATAATGTGAATATTCCCACTGTCCATCTAATGAAGGCTACCTTATCTTGAAAAAAGTGAACTTTTCTTGGGGATACCCTGAACCATGGGGCCTGTTCTCAACCCCATGTGACACTGTAGAGGCTAAACTGGAGGTTGTTGGATTGCTGTAGGTACAGTTAGGCACAAACAGGCAGATGCATGAAACTGCAGCATTTCTGCACAGCAGAGCTGAAGATGAATCCTCTGTATTTGTGAGGCTGGTTTAACACAAAACGGCTTCAGGTGAGTTATTAACCTCCAAAATCTGAGATTCATGTACTCCTGCCATATTGAACAAACCACTGACATCAATTATTGTTATTATGCAGATGTACACTCGCTACAGCCTGTCCATACTTATAGCATATTCATAACATACCCTCATACCGTGTACATTGTAACATACCCATAATAGACCCATATTTTGTACCCACCTATAACAGACACATTTCTGTAATATATCTATATTAGAGCTAAAGCACTTTCTGGATGGATGCAAACTACATTTCGTTGCCTTGTGACGTGTGCAATGACAGTAAAGTTGAATTCTATTCCATTCTATTCTATTCTATTCTATTCTATACCACAATTACCTCACTCCGTTTCCAAGATTCCTTCCTGCAGGGAACTAAAGAAAGAATAGACTTGACATTCCCAAACGTTGTAACAGAGGTCTGGTGAGGTATGGGCAGCCAGCAGGTTTAGCGGATGTGCAACTTGGAAGTTAACCGGAAAACTTGGAGGCTAGTCAGGAGGTCTACCTACAGCAAGACCACACAATCACATGTGTGGTCACATCAACCAGCATACCTGATGGCTATCCACCTGCGAAGGTCTGCAGTGTGTCTCCTCCAGCTGAACCTCTTTCTTGCCCAACTACCTCTCCTGGTCGCTCCGCCGCACAGATGTGCCCTTGCCCAAAATAAGTCCTTTTTGGGGCACATGTAACTGTAGTACCATCTAAAAAGTACCACCATTCTGTGACTTCATTCAGGCAGAAATAAACTGTGATAAAATATAAATAACACATACATGTCTAAAAGATGTCAGCATTTTATGGTGCTGAAACTAAAGATACTTTTCTATGCTGTGGTGTGCTGGGGGAGCAGCACAGCAAAGAGGGACTCATCCAGGCTGGAGAAACTGATCAGGAGGGCTAGCTCTGTGGTCGGCATGAAGCTGGACACTCTGGTGACAGTGGCAGAGAAAAGGACATTAAAGAAACTGCTGGACATTATGAACAATGCTGGGCATCCTCTGCACACGGCCATTAACAATCAGAAGAGTCTGTTCAGTGACAGGTTGCTTCTCACAAAGACAAGAACTAACAGACTTAAAAACTCCTTTGTCCCACACGCCATCAGACTGTTTAACTCCTCTCTGGAGGGGAGAGGGAGGGGAGACAGGAGGACAAAGGAGGGGGGAACAACTAAGCTGTAGTGCCTCTTCACCTCACTGTGCAATACCTTGTGCAATACTTTTGTAAATAGTCAACAGTGCAATAGACTCAATACTTGAAATGTGAAATTCACTTGTATTTTTATTTTTATTCCTATTTATTCTATTTATCCCCTTTGTATATTTTATTTATATTGTCTCTGTATTTATATATATGTGTGTGTGTATAACTCTGTAACTTCTGTCGGTGCTGTGCTTTTTTGGAAATCGAATTTCCCAGAGGAACCCACCCGAGGGATTAATAAAGTTCTATCTAATCTAATCTAACTTGTTGCCTTGGTTCATTACAGCGTTTTGACAGATTTACCTCTCTTTTGCTCTTCAGGAATAATCACCTTCACCTGAATCTTAGGGAGCTGTACTACTTGGTAATCTGAACAGCCGAGATGGGCAGTAATGGTAATCCGATTACTTTTTTCGAGTAATGAGTAAAGTAAGCAAAAAAGGTAATTAGATTACCGTTACTTTACCGTAGGAACGCTGCGTTACTGCGTTACTAAAACCGTGATTTTTTTTGCGAGAATGTCTCATGACAGTGACGTAAGCGAGTGCGCCGTTCGTGACAACAGCTGTGTGCAGATCAACAATGGATCACATATCAGTACGGAGAGAGTATGAGCGTGCAGCGTTTAAAGCGTGGAAGTACTGACCTTACTTTGAGTTTGATTCCATAAAAAGTGACAAAAACATTAGTGTCCGCTGTGCGTGGGAAGAAAACTTCTTTTTACAGCGAAAAAAAACCCTAAACTTCCAACAAGCACCGAGTAGCTACGACGTAATGGGAAACTCACAGAGAAACTCGCGGATTCTTCCACTGACCGCGGCACACCTGCACCAGGGTAACCCTCCGCCTACCCCACTCCTGCTTTACAGGTGAAAATAGAGCAACAGGACCGCTGAGTCTTTGACTTTATTTATTTTCTGCTGTGTTTTACTTGCATCTATTTGAAAGACTGAGTGTAAACACACAAAATATTTTATTTTATGTGCTGGAATGTGCAGAAAATAGGTTTAAATGTTAAACTAATTTATTCAACTCAGAGAATGTTGCAGATAATTAAATGTTTGCTTGATGCATAAAGTTAAAAGATTAAAACTGATAAAACAAGTTTTAAAAAGAGACTTTTCCATTTGATTACATTTTGTATGATGGATTATGTAGAAAAAGTAGAATTGTGCTGAGAGATCTATCACTTTATCACCTACTCAGGTTGTAAATCGTGTTTTTAAAAAGTAACTAAGTAATTAATTACTTTTGAAAATAAGTAATCAGTAAAGTAAGGGGATTACGTTTTTTGGGAAGTAAACAGTAATTAGTTACTGATTACTTTTTTCAAGTAACTTGACCAACACTGTTGAACAGTGAGCTGAACTTTGGATCATCATCTTTTCTGCATTCCAGACTAACAGACCACTGACTGTGATCGTCTGCACCTAAGAGGAGGTGATAGAGAACAACCCTACCTGTGGTCTCAGGTGCTCCTTAAACACTTTTTACCTGGTAAAGAGAGGGAGGTGAAAGAAGGCAGATAACCTACCACAGCAGCACAAAGATGTCCTGTCTGACTCTGACTGTTTAAACCAGGGGACCTCAAGGGCCTCGAGGGCCGGTGTCCTGCAGGTTTTAAATGTGTCCTTGATCCATCACAGCTGCTTTAAATGGCTAAATGACCTCCTCAACATGTCTTGAAGTTCTCCAGAGGCCTGGTAATGAACTAATCATGTGACTCAGGTTTGTAGGCCCAGTGTGACCTCTAAAACCTGCAGGACGGTGGCCCTTGACGCCTGGAGTTGGACACCTCGGTTGAAAACATGGACGAGGGGGATAAGGACTCCTGTTTAGGCTGGAGGCAGGATGGTGGTATGTTAGGGGACCAAACCTATCCTGGACACAGCTGGTTTCGTTCCTTCTTCTGCCACCAACAATCGTGTTATGCACAAACACATTTGTTCTTCTCTGACCTCATAAACATGAGCGTGCTTCTCTCCTCTGCTACATCAGGCTGGTTTATTTCTGCAGCTCAGTCTGCATCACTACTCCTGGATATAATGAGATCTTACTGTGTGGAGAGGCTGACCTTGAATATTAGGTTTAAGCACGTTGCAGTGATTGGTTGATTTTATTTGACATGCTCAGCTTTGACTGGCTTGTTTTTGTCTTTTATTTGAAGAAAGTGCTGGAGTCGATCAGAGCAACCTGCTGTCTTTATTCACTGTGAAGAAATCATTTCCAAACAGCCAAACAGTCATTGAACAAGAGTTACATTAAAAACAACTGAAACCAAACGAGTGGAGCTGATTGGACGTCAGCTTTGATTGACAGCACTATAAATGTGTGAAGACATTCATTTTTGTTTTTTAATACAAAACGATGGTTGTTTTTCAGTGTGGCAACACCACATACACACACATGTCTAAAACCCCATGAAGACGACATGATTTGACATTTATACAAAACAATCTCAGATATAAATACATATTTATAATCTGTATGTTACAAAAGAGTTTCCCTCGTGATTTTGGTGACGGGCGGGGCAGCGTGATCAACCACAGTGACGTATAAATATTCAGCCAGCTACAACTTTGGCAAAAATCACAAAACCCACAGAGAAAAACACACGGGGCGGGGCTTGAATGAATAGGAGGAGCTTTGGGGTTGTGGGAGGAGCTACGGTTAGAAAGACAACTCTGAACAAGAAGACAGACAGTTACAGTAGCGTATCAGGATGCAGGATTTTTTTTTTTTTTTAACAGCGCAAGCATAAAAAAAAATACAGACGTACAAGGGCGGGGCTAAAAGAAGAAGGGCGGGACTTCAAGGGACAAACTGATATTTTTCATTTATTGTTTTATCGTTGTGCTTTCAGAGGTCAGAAGTTTATGTGCTGAGGTTACTGAAACGATTAAAGGCCTCAAATTATTCCTGCTGCAATTTCTGATAAAATAAACACTGTTCATGGCAACATGGACGCCGCCGGATACTGCAACAGATTTTAGTGAATTCTCAGTGGAAGGAGCCTTTCATAGCTATGCTTCCTGTTCGTCCCCCCTGTTCTGAGTCTGGCAGCAGCAGAAGTAACAGGAACCTCCCTCGAACCTTCAGCCCAACTGAAATCAGTGCTGCTGCTTCTGTGTTCATCTCTCTTTTCTGAAACGTTCTTCAAATATGACACTTCAGTTTGGCTAAAGGTTGGCAAAGGTTTGATGATGAGATGTCCTGGATTATTTTAAAAAACAGGGAGTGTTCTGCCTCCCCCCACTGAGGTTCACCTGAACTCAGGTGCTTTCAGAGGTGTTTATCATGTCACTCATTGTCTGCTCCTCATCAGGGTGCTGATGAAGGGCACCATTAGCACCCCGATTGCTAGGTATGACAGACACACTGATAACTGTGTCCTGTAATTTGAAGCCTTTAATCTCACTCCTCTTTAGATTCCCATTTCTTCAACTAAGATTACATCACAAGCAGACTAAGTGAAGTCAAGTCTTAGATGTGACATCACAGTTTTTACATTGAATGACCCCGCCCCCAAACATAGAGTATAACATCAGAATAATTACAGACAGCTGAAAGCACCCGCAGAAAGCTGCTCTACAAAAAGTCCTTCTCAGGTTCTTCTTAGAGGCTCGGCCCAGTCGCAGACGACTGGCTGCTGCCAGAGGCCCCGCCTCCTTAGGCCACAGGTCCCTCCTCCTCTGAGGTGATTAGTGCTCGTGGCTGAGGGGGAGGAGACAGGTGAGGAACGAGGAGGAAGGTTTTCTACATGGGAGGAACGACGAGGCCGGACATGGCTGCAGAGAGACGAGGTTTGAATTCATTAATTATAAACATACAACAGAAATGATGTGTGTCACTGAGTGACAGCCAGGTGTGACACCTGCAGAGCAAACATCAGGTGTGGAAATTTCTTTATTCTATGTATTGATCACATGTTTTGACAATATCACTTTAGTAATAGTAGCATCACTTTATCACGTAGTTGTATGCATGTAGGATAGTATCACAAGTGGGCCTTGTGTTTATCACAGCTTCACAGCGGGGCCATTGTATGGGGCCAACACTGTCTGTGCTGTTGTGTAAATGCTTATGCTATTGTGAACTTTACACACATGGAGAGATGCCAAACTGCCTTTCATTGTTTTTGTAACAATGACAATAAAGAGCTATTCTATTCTATTCTATTCTATTCTATTCTATTCTTGTATGTGGTCAGAGACATCCAGGCACTGCGTGTAAGAGAGGTGACGGCTGGTCGTAATTCTCCTTGGGGGGAAGGTTCAAGGATGAGCTGAGCTGGGAGGTATAGGTCATATATAAGACGTGAGCGCCCATCTTCAGAGGCCGCTTTGGCGTTTGACCAGAGCGCTCTCTGCAGCATGTGATTAAACCCACTCGCTGAGCGTTTGCACTTTATTTAAACAACTTCCACAACAAAACAGAATTAATTAGATGAAAAAAAATATCAGTACTTTGCTCATGTTTGAATAAAGCTTTGCTCACACCATGTTTTTAATCCAGATGTTTCAGTGAGTGATGGTCTGGCCTGTATTCAGCTCAGTAATGGAGTCCAGGTTTGTTCATCGTCTGCAGATGTTTGTCCTAACCCTACAGTTTTGGTCCTTCCTCCCCCCCAAACCATCAGGATGCTGCTGTGACCTGTAGGCTGATAACCAATCAATCTCATGCTTAGCTCGTAGCATCCATGATGTCCCAACATAATCTCTGTTTCTGATTGGTCAGACTACAGGACAGTCTCCACTTGGCCTCTGCACGTCTGAAAGGAGCGCCCTGCGGTTAGTCAGAGGAGGCGGCGGTTTTAATTGATCTCTAAATCTTTTCAGGAAGTCGTGAGACATGCACGATGAAATCTTATGCGCGTTTGCTTTTATGCTGCTATCTCGTTGAACTGTCGGCCTGGGGTGGCTCTAGCTCAGCGGGTAGAGCAGGTTGGCTAGTAATCAGAAGGCTGGTGGTTTGAGTCCTGGCTCCTTCAGTCTCTGTGTGTTAAAGTGACCTTGGGCAAGATACTGAACCCACAGCTGCTCTCGGTTCATCGAAGCGTGAATGGTCAGTTGGACGAGTCATGTAGAGTAAAAGTGCTGTGAAGGAAGAGTTTTACACTCTGACCTGTGAACCTCTCCATCAACCTCTGCTCACTGTACGAAAACACGTTCCACATTCAAACTGAGCAGATTTAACACTCCACGTGTTTCCAGAGGAACCTTTTCTGTCTCACATGAGTTTGAATTATTCGTTGCACTCTGGTTACAGCCTCCGACATGCTCCAGCGCAGGTTTCAGCAGCGACAGTCGTTACAGTGACACTACAGGATGTAGCAGAGCTGCATTTTCCACCTCAGCTGTGAAACATTTTAAGAAGACAGGAGAGGACGGCAGAAGCAAGGACAGTGAGACGAGCAGAGGAAGAGGAGGGGGGATTAGGGCACTGACGTGTATTCATAAAAGGACACACGGTAGAAGAAGACAACCACTGACACACACACAGGAAGCCTACAGTGAGCAAGTGTGTGTCAGTAAAAGCAGAAGGATGATGGGCTGCATCGTTCAGATGAGGAACGCTTTAGAGTAAAATGAAACGTAAGCCTTGGCTGTGTCAGTCAGGTTTGCAGCCACATGTCAAACTTCACCTGGACAGGCAAAATGGTTTTGATGATGCCGTCCTGGTTTGTGAGTCAGATATTTTTCCTGTTATTGATGGAGACACGCAACAGGATTCAGAAGAATGCGAGCTGACTCCAGGATGGTGGAAATGCCCCGGGGAGACAAAATCCCGTGCAATCCAGAGTGATTCATGGCTACAAATCCTCCCACGTACATCCCGTTTCACGGCGAGCTCAGCTCTAAATCTGCTCTCTTTGTTGTAGGAGAAGAAGAAGAAGGCCCACTGTCCATCTTGAGCAGTAAACCTTCACAGACCTCAGTAACCTCACCAGTGTGTTAAAGGGAAAGGTCACATGATGCTTCCCTGATGATGAACTGTTTATTTATTGTACAGTTTTCCTTCCTCCACACCGGAATGTCTCAGGACAGTCGGACTTGATCCGCAGCGTTTAAATAATCATGAGATGCCTCCTTCCTCTGATTTCAGGTGAGCTTTGCTTCTTTGATTCTGTGCACCGCCCTCCTTTGTCTTATGCAAACTAACCTAAAGTTGGATAAGCTGTTAACAAAACGGACGGTTTGTTGATGAAGAGACTGACTCCACCCACCTGTCCCTGTTGTGACTCGAATAAAACCTTAAAGAATCTGATGAGTTTTTAAAAACATCTGAGCTGAAAATGATGACACATCATTCCTCATTAGCTTCCTGTTAACGACAAAATGCATGTAGCAGCCCGCAGTTTAATTTACCAGCTCATTACACAAGCACGCACACACACACACATGTCTGTAGACTGACGCTTCACTCCTTCACAAAAACTGAAACGTTCTGGGATAAATGAAGCACATGTTCACAGAAACAAAACACAAGTAGTGATTTCAAAATGAAATTATTTTATAACAGCAACAACAACAATAATAATAATAATTAGAAACCACGTTGAAATGATGTCAGGATGAAATTGTTTCTCAGGTGCTCGTTTGAAGGTGAATCACTGATTTCATGCTCAGTTTCTGGCTGCTGCAGCTGCAACTATTAATAACATTCAAGCTGTATTTACACATCACCCTGCAAATGGATCCACACGCACACACACACACACACACACACACACACACACACACACACACACACACACACACACACACACACACTGTGGCCTTTCTGCCTCGGCGAAGGCGGAGAGCAACATGAATATTTAACACTCGACAAACCTCTCTGTCAGAAACACTGACATCACACACACTGGCTGCCAGAGTGTGTGCTTCCTGTGTGTGTGTGTGTTTAATGCATGTGGGCATGTGTGTTTAGAGGATGTATCTGTGGGTTGTAGTGAATAAAACATGCATTGGCCTGTCACTCTTCATGCAATACTAACAGGACTCGGGTTACCCACCTCGACCCAGCGTGTGTGTCTGTGTGTGTGTGTGTTCACTCCATTTACTCGTCTGTAGACATGTGGTTGTTTACAGAAGAGCAGATGAAACTGAATCAAACATCTGTTCAGCTTCATGTTACTCTCGAGGCTCACTCGCTTTAATTACACCACATCTACATGTTTAAAGACATGAATCTCCAAAAGTTGATTCTGTTAATCGTTAAACGTTTTCAGTGGGAGAAACGTTTCGTCGCTCCAGAGATTTACTTACCTGGATGATTGAGCATGCATAAAGACATAAAGACATGAAGGAATTTGAAAACAAAATATAAAAATATGAATGTACTATTTCGTTTTAATCATAAGCTTTGTTAGTCACAGGTTCAATCATACTACGATCAAAGTATGTCTTCAGTCCCGGGAAGTATTCTTTCTGTCCCTAACACTTCTACTGACTTCGGAAAGAAGGAGTTTTAATTTGTAGACTCAAGGAGCTGCTGTCTCACCTTGCAGCCCATTGGCGTTGTTGGCGGAGCAGTTGGGTGGAGGAGGAGGTGAAGCTGGCGGCCGAACGACGGGAGCAAAGGCGCTCTTCTGTTTGACGGCAGCCGAGAAGGAAAAAACTCCATGCGAGGAGTTACAGTTAGAGACGGCCATGGTGGGACTGGAGGGAACGACTGGAACACAGCAGGTCAGAAACCATTTTAACCAGTAACTGTGATGGGACAGTAAACTACACTCCGTTAACATGGTTAGCTCTGTCTTACATGAATGATGTACTATCCAGTCAATTCAATTCAGTTTTATTTACACAGCGCCAAATCATAACAACAGTCACCTCAAGGCGCTTTGTATTGTAGGTAGACCTTACAATAATACATACAGAGAAAAAACAACAATCAATCTCCCTCCCATTCTACTTTTAAATACTCTAGGAACAACAAGTAGACCTGCAGTGTGAGAGCGAAGTGCTCTAATAGGGTGATATGGTACTACAAGGTCATTAAGATAAGATGGGGCCTGATTACTACAAAGTTCAAAGATAGAGGACCAGCACTACAGGGATTAGTGTAATTAGTATGAGTAGTATTCCTTGTAGTGGTTGTAGTAGCACTGCTAGGAGTATTAGTAGTAGTGGGTGTAGTACTGTAGTACATTTACCTTGATACTTACTGCCGTAGGGTGAATTGGCTGAGGACCCGTTGAGGAAACCGGGTGATGTTGCCACCCCAAGGTTTGGCATGCCTGTGTTGCCGTAGCCATTCATGCTGTTGCTGACTGTGTTGCCATAGTTACTCTGTTGGGGGGTGGAGCTTGGTACATATCCTCGCGGTGACACACTGCTGGTGTTTCGACTGTAGCCGACTGGAAGAGAGTACAGTGTTAGTAACACTGCAGTATTACTAAGTGCAGTAAGCTAGTTTTATGCTAGATGAGGCTGCATGTAACTTTTCCCCAAAGGTGGAGTTTTCGGTACATGGAGGTTCCTCTCAGCAAGTATTTGAACTCCTAAACACTTTAGAACTGATAATGCAACATCCTGGTTTCACAGGCAGAGGAAACAGATGGTGGGCTGATCCCAGTTCTGCTGGAGATCCTTTGGAGCTGCTGGAGGGGGGTGGAGCCTACACCTGCTTTAATTGGGCAAGTGGCAGGGTACACCCTGGAGAGGTCCACCTTCGATCACAGGGCGAACACAGAGAGACATACAAGCATTCAACCCCAGCACCTTCTTGCTGTGAGGCGACAGTGCTAAACCACCACACCACCCACATACACATGCTCAGGAAGAGTGGAATTTGGAAAATCGTTCACATAATCGTTCATATGAGATTGGTCTTTCATATCACAACATCCTAGTAATGCGACCATCAACAATCCTTGCTGAACTTTGAGTAGTAGTAGTAGCCAATCAGATCCTAGAGTATGGACTTGAGTTCAGCAGACAGAGTGTAGTAAAGACAAACAGGAGGTGGAGCAGTTAAAATAAGAGAAAGGCCGCTTGATGTTTTTAATTCATCTGGTGACAGAGTGCTGGTGAATCTGAGTCTGGAAATGTGTGGTCCCAAAGCTGACGACAGTGGGTGGGGCTACAAGAGAAATTCATGAGGATTTGTAGATTTGCAGTGAAAGATTCTTCCTGCTGGGATCTCACAGAAAACTTGAACTACATGTCAAACCTTTTGTGGTTCCTATAACACAGAAAAGGGGCACACTAGAGCTGAATCAGAACTGCTGAATGATCCAGAAGACTCCAGTTCTTCTCATGGTTTAACTCTTTGTTCATCCCTCTATTCCAGTCCATTCAATTTAGTTTTATTTAGGCAGCACCAAATAAGGTCCTTCATATTGTAAGGTAGATACCCTACATTAATACAGAGAAAGCCAAACAATCAGAAGACCCACTTTGAACAAGCACTTGGTGAGAGTGGGAAGGAAAAGCTTCTGTTTAACAGGAAGAAACATAAGGCATTATTTGGGATGGGGAGAGGCAGCTATCTGGGTGGGAGGAGGGAGACAGGACAAAGACACGCATGTCCATCAAAGTGACATTCAGCTCTGAGCTGGTCACAAATCTAACGCTCGGTGCACCAAAGTCCTTCTTAGTAGACTTAGTAGTAGACTCTGTAGAGTACTCGTAAAATGTGTCATGTGACCAGGGTTACCACAGCCACCCCTTTAATGTCACTTCTGCCCCCATCACCTGCAGGATTTATCAGGCCGCTCATACCTTGCGTTGTCTCAGAGACGTTGACGGCGAGCTGCCCGCTGAAAGAGTTGACTCCCATCATGCCATGGGAGGCGGTGTTGCCCAGTGATGGGATCTGGTTGTGGTTCCTGGGAACGCTGTAGAGCGCTTCAGCGATGTCTGCTGCTCGCTTCAAGATGATCTCCTGCAGAGCGGAAAGACACAGGAGCATTTAAATATCTGGATTCATGCAGCTGCAGAGACTCAGGAGGGAACATAATCACATAACATCTCTACTGGAAATGTGGAGAAGCTATCATCCTAAAATTAAAACTCATGCATTAACACCAAAGGCAAGACTGATTAATTGAGAGTTGTGGTCACTTTGTTTCAGATGATAATGATAAATTACAATTAAACACCTGTAATACATTCCTGTGATATAATGTAAGGTATATTAAATCCCCCACTCGCCCCTGCGGGCGGTTTATCCTTCAAGCTCGGGTCCTCTACCAGAGGCCTGGGAGCTTGAGGGTCCTGCGCAGTATCTTAGCTGTTCCCAGGACTGCGCTCTTCTGGACAGAGATCTCCGATGTTGTTCCCGGGATCTGCTGGAGCCACTCGCCTAGCTTGGGAGTCACCGCACCTAGTGCTCCGATTACCACTGGGACCACCGTCACCTTCACCCTCCTTCTTCCTGATGTTGCTGACATTCAGTATCGCTACATCGATCACTACGGCCATCTTCTTCTGTTTGTCTACCACCACTATGTCCGGTTGGTTAGCCACCACCATTTTGTCCGTCTGTATCTGGAAGTCCCACAGGATCTTAGCTCGGTCATTCTCCACCACCCTTGGGGGCATCTCCCATTGTGACCTCGGGACTTCCAGGTTATACTCAGCACAGATGTTCCTGTACACTATGCCGGCCACTTGGTTATGGCGTTCCATGTATGCCTTGCCTGCTAGCATCTTGCACCCTGCTGTTATGTGCTGGATTGTCTCTGGGGCATCTTTACACAGCCTGCACCTGGGGTCTTGCCAGGTGTGATAGACCCCAGCCTCTATGGATCTTGTACTCAGAGCTTGTTCTTGTGCTGCCATGATTAGTGCCTCTGTGCTGTCTTTCAGTCCAGCTTTGTCCAGCCACTGGTAGGATTTCTGGATATCAGCCACCTCCTCTATCTGCCGGTGGTACATACCGTGCAGGGCTCTGTCCTTCCATGATGGTTCCTCGTCTCCCTCCTCTTTCTTGGGTTTCTGCTGCCTGAGGTATTCACTGACCACACGGTTGGTTGGGGCCATCTTCCCAATGTATTCGTGGATGTTCGTTGTCTCATCCTGGACTGTGGTGCTGACACTCACCAGTCCCCGGCCCCCTTCCTTCCGCTTAGCGTACAGCCTCAGGGTGCTGGCCTTGGGTGAAACCCTCCATGCATGGTCAGGAGCTTCCTGGTCTTGATGTCAGTGGCTTCTATCTCCTCCTTTGGCCAGCTTATTATCCCAGCAGGATACCTGATCACGGGCAGGGCGTACGTGTTGATGGCCCGGATCTTGTTCTTACCATTCAGCTGACTCCTCAGGACTTGCCTGACCCTCTGCAGGTACTTGTTGGTTGCAGCTTTCATAGCGACCTCTTCATGGTTCCCTTTTTTCTGTGGGATCCCCAGGTACTTGCAGCTGCCCTCAATGCCTGCAGTGTTGCCTTCTGGTAGTGAAATATAGTGAAAAACAGCAGAGTTCATGTTTTCTAACCCTAGCATGCAGTTTTCAGTCTAAGGCACTTTATTGTCTTTCTGTGATTTCTGATTTCAGTCAGTTTATTTTTGATTTTATCTCATCAGACTGAGGTCATTATATTGTTACTGCCACCATCTTTCTCTTCTTTGTCTTTTTTTCCAGTGTAATTGAGGGTAACGATCCACGATACTTCACTGACCAGCCTGCAGGGGGCACTCTGATGTCTGTCTGACATGCGCTAAAGATCCTGAGAGCGGCTCGTTATACTTAAACAGCTCAAGACTCCAAAAACACACATGTTCAGTTTACACATACATAACACACACACAAACACACACACAGTTATTATTATTATCACTACATTAGGATTTACATTTGTTTACAGGCTCTGCACTCTGTTCAAGGTTACGCTTTCATTTCAATAGACCTGTGTGTGTGTGTGTGTGTGTGTGTGTGTGTGTGTGTGTGTGTGTGTGTGTGTGTGTGTGTGTGTGTGTGTGTGTGTGTGATTAACTGGTGGGTTGAGAAGCGTGTCGGAGAGACTCTGTTGGGGAGGATGGGGGATATAAAGAGCTCCCTCCTCCTCCTCCTCCTCTGACAGTGTTTCAGTGTTTCAGGAGGCTGTGACTCCTAAACCTGAAGGAGGTGGTGAGGAGGGGGAGGAGGAAGTCTGTCCTGTTTAATGAGTTTCATGTGAAATTAAAGAAGCTCCGGTTTGAACTGTGAGACAGTCTGATGATGATGTTATCAATAATCTGTGAAACATGATTATTGGTTGTGATTACGCTGACTGTCCTTACTGTGATTGGCCAATCCAGTAAAACTGCGTAAAAATGTTCATAAATATTCTCTCAGTCAGACTCGTGCAGCTCTTATGACAGTTTGTTTCCACTCATGTCCATGACGCTGAAGCAGCTCAAACCACTGAAGTGAAAACATGGTGACGTCTCAGAGCAAAAGGCGGTGCGCTGGTTTAGACACAATGACTGTAAGTAAAAGATGACATCACAGAGTTTTTGAAACCAGACGTGATAATGTGGATCAGTAGCGCTCTGCTGGACAGGTGGAGGTACTTCAGCTGTGTTTCGCTCTCAGCGTTCAGTTTGTCTTCATCCATTTGAGTGGTTGAATTCAATTCTGTGCCGGCTCTTATTTGGGTATAAAAACATGAATTCATTTTGTTGTTTGATGAATAAATAATGACATCATTCTTAGTTTGAAACACGTTTTGACAGATTACATTTTTTTTAAATTGTCTAATAAATCTGAAGCACTGTTTTCTGGGTTAACAGACACACGCTCACAGCTTGTTTCACTAAGTTTGTTCAGAGAGTTTAACTTAACAGTGAACACTTCCTATTTGTGTCGCCTCATTCTTTATTTTCTACTCATGTTCCTCCTCAAAGACACAAAGATTCAAAAGGATTCAAACTGAAGCGGCGTCCTCGGTGTGCCGACGCCACATGACGTCGTGTATGTTGCACTTGCAGCCACAGCTCGTGCGCACACCTCGTCTCCGGTCAGCCTTTAGACTCAATATTGTGTGATCTACTGTACAATATAAAGCGCCTTGAGGCTTGTGATTTGGCGCTATATAAATAAAATTGAATTGAATATATCAACAAGAATCTGTTAATCAGGGTCACCTGCACAGGTAAACACACTGATGTCAGCTGATGTGTGTAGACAGGTGAGCAGCTTACCTGGTTATTATGAGGCATCCCGTAGAGCGCCTCCACCAGGTCTGCTGCTCTCTTCAACAGCACCTCCTGAAAGAAACAAAGGAGGAGGGGTGGTAGTGTGATACAACAGAAGAAGAAGAGGAGGACATGAGGTCAGTAACAAAAGCCGATGAAGTCGTGTTGCCAGTGTCACTTGTGAACAGGTGTGAACAGGCTGCAGGAACATTTTCAACAGCTCTAATGAATTCTGTTTAATATTATGTTATTCATATAGAACCAAAACGCAACAGCAACCACCTCCAGGTGGTTGCTGTTGTAAGGTAAAGACCCTACAACAACACAGCAAAACCCCAATAATCAAATGACCTATGAGCAGGAGCTTGGTGACAGTGAGAAGGAAAAACTCCCTTTTAACAGGAAGAAACCTGTGAAAATCCTCACAGTGTTACTGGAGGCCAAGGTAATGCCATCCAGAGTAAGAATCTGCTTAGATACCATATTTCTACGATTTTCAGGGCCGAGTACAATAACCTCAGTTTGATCTGAATTAAGAAGCAGAAAGTTAGCGGCCATCCAGGTCTTTATGTCTTTAAGACATTCCTGCAGTTTAACTCATTGGTGTGTGTTATCTGGCTTCATGGACAGATAGAGCTGGGTGTCATCTGCATAGAGAATGCATGCAGTGCAGAGATCAGTAACAATCACAGCTTGTAAACATCAGCAGGGGTCCCTCTGTTTCTGTGTGTTTGTACCTGAACTGGAAGATTTAAACAGTGTTTATGTTAATCAGAGCTCAGTTACACCTCACAGAGCACACACACACACACACACACACACACACACACACACACACACACACACACACACACACACACACACTGGGCATCTTAAAAACTGAAGCATTTCACTTCAATGAGCAGTTTTAACACTAAAACTGCTCATTGAGCCCAATAAACCGCTGCCACTGTGTGTGTGCATGCATGTTTGTGTGTGCGTGTGTGTGTGCATGCATGTTTGTGTGTGCGTGTGTGTGTGCATGCATGTTTGTGTGTGCGTGTGTGTGTGTGTGCATGTTTGTGTGTGCGTGTGAGTGTGTGTTCGTGTGCGTGTAATCAGGCAGTGACAGAACAATGCTTCATTTAGTCTTTATCTTAATTAAACACACTCTCAGTTAATCTGCTGCTTTCCATTACAAACTTCTTCAGGAGGCTTTTCAATTAACCCCGCCCCCTTCATCCTCTTCCTCGCCTCTTCCTCCTCTCCTCCATCCCTGCGTCCGTCCACTCCATGCTCTGTTCATTCTATCCCTCCTTCTAATTGTTGCCCATCAATCACTCCTTCTTTTTCTCTTTACCCTGCATGCATTTTCTCTCTTTTCTCTTCTTCTCTTTCCTCTAATCCTCCTTTGTTCTCACTTCTTCTCCATTTTTCTCCTTTTTCTTGTTTTCCCCCCCTCATCCTTCCTCTCTTGCTCCCTTTCTCTCTTCGCTGTCCTTTCACTGTTACAAATATCATTTCTTGGATCACAAATAAATGTTATGAACTGTGATTTACGGCCAGTTTTACACACTGTGACTGTCAGGTTACTGCCAGCCCAGCTCTGTGTGTGTGTGCTACGCACACCGTGAGAGGGGAAGTCATTTCTGTGAAGGAGCTTTCAGCCTCCGATCATCTTTAATCTGCTCATTTATGCAGAGCAACGTTCCAGTGTGTCGACACACTCACACACACACACACTGTGTTTATAGAGACAAATGAAAGCCTCATTATTACAAGTGTTTCGCTGTTACGCCGTCACATGACGAGCACCTCTCTGCACACACATGAACGAGGTTAGAGCTGGAGGGCGGGATGTCATCACCGAGGAGGAAACCAATTATTCTTTTAACTCAACACACACACACACACACACACACACACACACACACACACACACACACACGCACACGCGCGCACACACACACACACGCACGCACGCACACACACACACACACACACACACACACACACACACACATACACACACACACACACGCGCGCACACACACACACACGCACGCACGCACACGCACACACACACACACACACACAGACGAACTGATCCTGTCTTTAAGCTCCAGCAGCAGGAGATGAACTTTAATATCTGAAACATGATGAATAATTACACTGAGATGAAAAAGTCTGAATAAATAAGATCACAAAGGATCAAATCAAATCCTCCCTGTGATCACGACAGCCTCCATCCGCACAAACTAAAGAGTGGAGCCCGTCATTATAAATTAACCCTGAAAACACCCACCTAATAGTTTTTTCTGAATAAAAGAGTTATTTTTTTTCTGTGTTTACCAGTCTGAGTAAATGAGGTAAACAGCAGGTGGAGCTCACTGTTCATGCAGACAAAGAATGAAAACTGTCGAAGCTCCAAACTTTCTTTTATCTGCATGACTGATGAGAAAAGTCAGAGCGACACCTGCGTGACTGGCCGGGCGTCTTTTCAGGTGAAGAACCTGTGGCGCTGCGAGTCTTTTCACCGAGATTCATGAACGAATGTAGAAACTGTAAAAACTAACACTGAGCTCGCTGCTGTACAAGAAAGAAAATAACGGTGTGGCTTTTTGGCCTTCATCAGCTGCTTTGGCAGTAAAGCTGACCGAGCTTCGAAGAAGCTTCAAACGGACTGAAGCTCTGACACAGTGATTAAACTTGACTTACACGCTGCTCCCCGACTCCTCACAGAAACAAATCAGCGAGTCACAGCGGCGAACTAGACTGACATGCATCGATTAGATTGAGATGGACCCCCGGCTGACCTGTGCCACGTGGTCACACAGAAGAAACTCTGGCAATCGGCTGGTCATCTCCTGAAAGTGAAATGCAATCGATGAGCAACTGCAGAATTTTCTGGGCTGTGGATCCACATCACACCACACACAGGTGATGATGTCACAGGTTTCATTTCTCAGAAGCTTCAGTGTCACATGATTCATGTAAACCATCAATCACTCGCTGCTCCACTTTGACTTCTGCCATCATTTGCAGGGTTCACTCAGTATTTTCCAAATATTGCAGTTGGCTCCCTTTAGCCCAGGGGCGTTCTAGCCCATCTTTGGGGGTGCTGAAGCCACCCCAAAATGAATCAGAGCACCCAAAGATTTCTTACTTTTTTTTGACAATATTTGCTGTTTGTGTGACACGCTACTAAAAATATAAAAACCATACAGTACTTGGTTGGTACGTAATATTTTAACAACAAAAGTATAGATAACCCCCCCTTCCATAATGGATTGTTCCAGCTCTCCCCTGCTCTGGCTCTAGCGCCCTTTCTGCCAGAGCTGAGACGCAGCGGAGCGGAGGTGTGAGTGCCTGGCTTAAAACAGGACATGTTAGATGCATTTAGCCTTCAGTTACTCTTTATATAGTTGGTAGGAGTCAGACCATGTTTCTTTTTGACTGAAAAACATTACACCAGGTAACCTGCAGTGTTGAAAACGTGTTTTCCGACGATGTTTGCTGCCCTACAATCCGTCCTGCTCTGTAGTAAAATCAGCGATATTTGACAGTCCTGTTGCTAACATTGAAATGTATCCAGCCTATTTAAAATCTAAAACTTAAAATTATCCGTAGCCTGCTGTTGTTACCACTGTCCTGTTTGAAATGGAAGGAGAGAAGCTGCTTATTTTGTCATATGTGCCGATATTAAACCCAAGGTACTAAGTAGCTAACTAACTGAATGCCCATAAACCTTATAACTCCTGTTGTGTGTGTGTGTGTGTGTGTGTGTGTGTGTGTGTGTGTGTGTGTGTGTACAGATAGACAGCCAGGTTCATAAGGGATATGAGGAAAATTTTTTTTTAAAAAGGAGCCACATTCAGGTAAAAGTGGGTTGAAACATTTTGAGCCTCTTTAACAACATCCCAACATAACATTATCATTGATCGGGGAGATTAAAATTAATGATATATTTTTATGTGGTTCAGCCACAGCTCTACTGAAACCTCAGCCAGTAACAGGTCGGCCAACTTTTGGACCGTCCAGTTGTCTGTATGACTGCTGCAGTACGTGCATCACATTTGCTCACTATCAGAAAGAGCCAAACAGCCCTGGTGGAGTGAGGAGCTGTAAAGAGAAGCAGATGCTCTGTTTCTACAAATGTTTTAAGCTTGTTTCAAAGATTCTGTACTGCAGCTTTAAATGTTTTCCAAAAGCACACACACACTTATCAGTGTTTCTCACACTTGTTACAGTGTGGATCACCTGAGAAAATGTCAAGCTCTCCTAAGGACCACTATGAAAGCATGAAACTCATAAATCTTACAACACAAAATTATTATTATTAAATTAGTAAAATTAGCATCTGCAGTAAAGATTTTTTCATACATTCTATACATTCTACCACAGGCAAAGCTGCCTCCATATTTATAGTTTTTATTAATATTTGGTAATAATTTATTTGTAATAATTTATTCTGTGGCGGGAGTGTTTTTTATGTATCTGTATTATATTATACAAACACATTAAAAGTGAACCTCTGTCCAAAAAATGCACTCAGTTTACTTCTTACTCACTATGAGCATCATTCATCATTCTCCCAGTAATTAAGGTTAGGATATGTATTTTTTTTTATTCCAATCCATTCTTCTTTTGCAGCATTTAATAACCTTTATCACTTCTCCAACTCCAACCCCCGGCGCATGTGGCAAGGACTCCAGACCATCACAGACTACAGGACCACCAAACCCTCCCCCGCATCCTCTGATGTCTCCTTCCTCAACGAGCTCAACAACTTTTATGCTCGTTTTGAGCGAGGGAACCCCACAACCACAACCAAAGCAGACGTGACGCCGGACCACCAACCTCTGACTCTCTCCCCCACCGATGTAGGAGCGGTGCTGAGCAGGATCAATGTCCACAAGGCTGCAGGTCCTGATGGCATCCCCGGGCGTGTTCTCAGAGCGTGTTCTGGGGAGCTTGCAGGAGTGCTTACAGACATATAAAACCTGTCCTTGGCCCACGCTGTGGTACCGGCCTGCTTCAAATCCACCTCCATCGTCCCCATACCCAAAAACTCCAACCCATCTTGCCTCAATGACTACCGCCCAGTAGCACTCACCCCCATCATCACAAAGTGCTTAGAGCAGCTGGTCCTAGCACACTTGTTGTGTCCTCCTGTCTCCCCCCCACCCTGGACCCCCACCAATTCGCATACCGCCAGAACAGGAGCACAGAGGATGCAGTCTCCATCGCACTGCACTCTGTCCTCTCACACCTGGACAACAACAACACCTACGCCAGAATGCTGTTTATAGACTTCAGTTCAGCATTCAATACAATCCACCCCTCACAACTCATCAGGAAACTGACAGACCTGGGCATCAGTTCCCTCATCTGCAAATGGTTACTGGACTTCCTGACCAACTGCCCCCAACATGTCCGGCTGGATAACCGCTGCTCATCTACCATCACAATGAACACCGGTGTACCACAAGGCTGTGTGATGAGCCCTTTCCTCTACTCCCTCTTCACCCACGACTGCAGACCTGCTGATGGTTCCAACACCATCATTAAGTTTGCAGATGACACCACGGTGATTGGCCTCATCAGTGACAACGATGAGGCCGCCTACAGGGAGGAGGTGGATCGTCTGGCTGAGTGGTGCGACACAAACAACCTGCTGCTTAACACCGAGAAGACCAAGGAGCTCATCGTGGACTACAGGAGGAATGCTGACCCACATCCACCCATCCACATTAAGGGGACGGCTGTGGAGCGTGTGAGCAGCTTCAAGTTCCTGGGAGTCCACATCTCCGAGGATCTCACCTGGACGACCAACTGCTCCAAGCTGGTCAAGAAGGCTCACCAGCGCCTCTTCTTCTTGAGGACTCTGAGGAAGAACCACCTGTCCTCAGACATCCTGGTGAACTTCTATCGCTGCACCATCGAGAGCATCCTGACCAACTGTACAACAGTCTGGTACGGGAACTGCTCTGCCTCGGACCGGAAGGCGTTGCAGAGGGTCGTGAAAACTGCCCAGCGCATCGCCGGAGCACCACTTCCTGCCATAAAAGACATCTACAGGAAGCGGTGTCTGAAAAGGGCTGGGAAAATCATCAAAGACCCCAGTCACCCATCACATGGACTCTTCACCCTCCTGCCCTCTGGGAGACGCTACAGGAGCCTCCGGACTAAGACCACCAGGTACCGGAACAGCTTCTTCCCCACAGCTGTCAGACTCCTGAACTCTGCCTCCTGACATCTGACCCACGTTAACACATGGACTGAACATACACACACCCACAATGGACAACTGTACCCTCAAACACACAATAATAACATGGACTGAACCACCACTCACAACCACTAGCACTTTATATAGCCTCTGTAGAAACTATCTACACCCTCACTTATCTTAACTGCACTACTGTATAGCTCTGTGTAAATAATCATTCTGTACATTCAATAATTTTTAATTCTACAACTGTTTACAACTTGCATAGTTCCCATTTCTGTATAGCTGTATATCTCAGATTCTGTAAAGTTATTTATTTCATATTCTGTATAGTTTTTCATATTTATATCCTGTTCATAGCCTGTACATAGCTTGTACTCACTACAGCCTGTACATACTTATAGTTATAGAATATTCACAACATACTTCATACCGTGTACATTATAACATACCATAATAGACCCATTTCTGTAATATACTCACATATCTATATTATTGCTAATATATATTGTAATATATCTATATCACTAAAGCACTTCTGGATGGATGCAAACTGCATTTCGTTGCCCTGTACCTGTGCATGTGCAATGACAATAAAGTTGAATTCTATTCTATTCTATTTGATGGTTTTGTTACAGACTTTTCAAAAAAGTGTTTTTCTTTTCTTTCACAAATGTGGGATTAAATTGTGTTAAAATGTACAAAACAGTGAAGTCATGTTTTGTGACGAGGACCCAGGCTCAGAGAGACTTGATGAATTTAAGAATCTTAAGATTTAATAAAGAAATTTACAGACTTGCAAAGAGATGGTAAAATTATGATGACTGATAACGGAGACGAAGACAGCAGACGACAAGGACAGGGAGGAACAGGGGTTTAAATGCACCAAGGAGACAGTCAGAGACACAACTGGAAAACTGGAGACATTTAAGGATGACAGAGTAAAGTTTATCTTGCCTGGCTGGGCAGCTCTCTGGGTGCTCAGCACCACCAAAGCTCTGATCCTAGAATTGCCTCGCTTTAGCCTACAAACCGGATTCACGGCTTCCGCAAACCGAGCCGTGGATCTGTTCCCTACAAACAAACACGTGTCTCTGTGATTACTGCACCCGCAACACAAACTAACCCCAAAATCTGATGAGTAGGAAAACAGAGAAAAGCAAAACTCTTTGAGTTCCTTTACTTCAAACCGCTCTCACAACCTTCCTTCTCACTGAGGACTTCCACACAGAAGGCTTTTACAGAAACATCAGATAATCCTGGATGAGCCCCATTTTTCAGCCTGAAAGTGCAGAGAGCCCTGACCTCTGTAGACACTAAATAATAACAGCAGCGTATTTCAGCGACAAACGAGTGATGTTAGCAGCGCACAGGGATGTTGGTCAAAACTCTGTAACCCTCAGAAGCAGCTGAAGCTGAGTGGAGCTCATTCAGGGAGGTTTCCCACTGAGACGGGGTTTCTGAAAGCTTAACCAAACATCTGGATCCACCTTCTGATCCACATCCAGGATTTAATTGGCTCCTCAGGTCAGCGGTCCCCAACCTTTTTTTGCGCTACGGACCGGTTTATGTCGGACAATATTTTCACGGACTGGCCTTTAAGGTGTCGTGGATAAATACAACAAAGTAAAACCAGTACCGGTACCAAAAAAACACGATTTATTCAAAACACACAGGAAAAGACCCAGGGAAACCGAGTTAATGATAAAAATGATAACAAAAAACAACGCTAAAAACCAACTATCACACCCCAGCCTCAACTCGCAGCCCGGTACCAAACGACTCACGGACCAGTACTGGTCTATGGCCCGGGGGTTGGGGACCGCTGCCTTAGGTCATCGTCTTCTTCTCCGCCATGTTTCATAAAAATCACCATTGTAGTCTTTTACCAACAGATGGTACTGTAAACAAATTGATCCTAAACACTTTCAAACATCTGAAACATACACCGGTGGAGTCAGACTCTTTCTTGGCAGATGGTGGACACGATCAGCTCAGGATAACAGTGGCCAGTCTATTGTGACGAAGGTGAGGGTGAAGGTGTAGCTGTTAGTTTACTGATTGATCTACCCTCAGCTATGACCACAAGGAGCAGAAATGAGCTTCATCTGCTGGAGGCTGAACCTTTAGAGATGAGTGAGGAGCTCATTCATCAGAGGCTGAGGATGGAGCCACCACTGGTTTGACATCTGGCCACATACAGCTGGGAGGGTCAGACCCAGGACATGCTGGCTTTGTCCCCACCAGAGGAGTTGGTGGCAGAAGGAGATCTGGCCATCTCTGTTGGCCTGCTGCCCCTGAGACGCGGACCCAGATAAGTAGCATTAAGCAGATGTTAATGTGTTAGAGTTCTCTACTCCAACCAACTCCATCAAAAGGAAAACTGAAGGCTGTCACTGAGCGTGAGCAGATTAACCACAATCTGACCCCAGAAATAGATTCTGCAGCACCAACACGAGGGCTAAATGCACACCCCCACAAACTGAACATCTGCAGGGATTCTTCACCCACATCTGGATGAAAACATCCCAAACACGGACATTTAGATTTCACATGAAAACAGCTCAGAGTTTATTATGCAGGACAGAAACAGAAACAAGACGACAGAGGAGTTATTTTTTATAAATCAGATAAGAGAAAGGCTGAAAAGTGTGTGTGTGTGTGTGTTTGTGTGTGTGTGTGTGTGTGTGTGTGTGTGTGTGTGTGTGTGTGTGTGTGTGTGTGTGTGTGTGTGTGTGCGCGCGTGTGTGTGTGTGTGTGTGTGTGTGTGTGTATAAAGCCCATTGGCAAACAGGGAGGTTGAAACAGTCAAATCAGGTAATCAGCGAGTGCAGCCATGTGGCAAGAAAGGAGATTGGCATACACACACACACACACACACACACACACACACACACACACACACACACACACACACACACACACACAGGAAAGAGCATTAAATTCTACAGACACACAGGCACACACATACAAGTGCGTGTCTGTGTGTGTCTGTGACGGACAGCTAATGATGATGAATGCAGGGTCACTTGATCACCATGGAAACAGCTTTAACACTGAGGTTAGTGTGAACTGTCCTCAGTAATCCGGACTAACAGAGTGATCTCTCCTTCAAGCTGTGTGTTTCCTGTGTGTGTGTGTGTGAACTCCTGGCTCGTGCACATGCCTGTCACTGGGTTTGTGTGTTTCCGACCTCAACGTGTTTCGTGGCGTCCGTGCTGGGATGACTGACGGCAGCTGCCGCACATACCGACACTTTAAAGTTTAATCTTTGGCGTCGCTATGGCACCAAACCCAAACACCGTCCTTCTGTAGGGTCAGAAGCAGGTGTCACTCTCAGAAAATGTCTCTGTACTTTCTCACCTGCTCACGTTTGACGAGGACACAGAGGAAGTAGCTTTGCTTTCTGAAACCGACTGAATGGGACAGCGGCTTCTCTCAGCCCGCCATCTTTAGCCTCCACCTCAAAAACACAGAGCAAACTGACCTCCTACTGCTTCAAAGCTCAACAGGAAACTTCCTGGGAGCTGTTCACATACTTGTGAGCACACTTTGAACAGGTGTATCAAACAAAACTACAGTACAATCAACCAATCACAGGCTTCAGTGAGACTATCAGCAAACTTCTCTTTCATTCAGCACCAAATCACAGCAGCAGTCGCCTCCAGGTGCTTTATATTGTAGGGTAAAGACTCTACGATCATACAGAGAAACCCAACAATCATATGACCCCCTATGAGCAAGCACTTGGTGACAGCGGGAAGGAAGAAACCACCAGCAGAATACATCTGCACGTTTGACCACACATTCGATTTCTGTTCTTCATACTTAGTAGTTTAGTATCGCATGTCCTTCAGCCGGGCATGTGGCGGCTTCAGCGCCTACAGAGAGGGTTGGGTCGCGGGCCCTTTTTATAACTGCTTTTAAATCATTGTAACTTTGTCGCAGGTATATTTGTGTATCGAGGTAGCACCAAGTGTTCACAAGGCACCGCTGTTTGAACACACACAGGGAGATCAGCTCTGCCTCGGTGTTACCGTGTGTGCTTCGCCAGAACATGGTCCAGGTTTGCGACACAGGGGACCTGTGTTGACCTGTGTGATGTCATGAGTGCACAACCCGTCACACGTAAGCCCGACTCAGACGTCGCAGTCAGCCCCCCGAAACAGTCGGGATTATTTCCAGTTATTAGCGTTTCTGTGGTCAACAGTCACTCGGCTGCACGCTGAGCACAAGGCAGCGTGGGTAATTGAATAAAACCATTACAGATGAATTATTAAAGATGTGGTTTTCATTATGGAGCTAACAGCATGTCAGCTCACATCAGAGCAGCTGGAGGCTGAAAGCACACTAGAGAAATTCTCTTTCAACTACTGCAAGGTTGTTCATTAAACGAGGGGGTGAATAGAAGTGTCGGATAATTTCCATCAGCATCCTGCTTCTGGTCCGAATCTGGAGGATCCAGATTAGGCCTGATATATATAAACATCTTATCCTGGTTCCTCTAAACTGGACAGCTAATCCAGGATCAGGACAGCCTGACGATCCCAAACCTGCTTTACGAGTCATTATTGAAACACACACACACTGAACTGTTGACCTGAAGCAGCACAGCAGAGTTTTTAAATGTCCACCCTAAAGGGAAAACTGATTCTGTCTCTTTGCTTTGATTGTTTGAACCCATCAAATCTAAAATGGGTAAAAGATGTGAAAGTGTGAGCTTAAAAAGAAAAACTTTGGCCTCCACCGATGAGAAATGTGGGATGATTTTCAGAGTCTGATCGAAAACCTGTGAACTGGAAACTAAACAACATCCTCACAACAACGAACAGGAGTGGTAGCATAAAAGGAGAACATCATGGAAGCAGCTTCCTTCTTCAACAGACAAGCGCAGGACTCTTTGCTGGTTCTGACTGGAGCCAGCAGACTGTCCTCCAGATTCATTCACCCTGAGGGCGTTGGATCATGTTAACCTTTGCACCACTTTTCACCCCCCCGGGTGATAATTAACCCACAGAAGGGGAATGTGAAGGTTCCTGCTTCATTACAGATCGTTCACTGTCCAGCTGAATTTACCGTCAGCCTTTTCTCTGGAGCATCACACGTGTGGTAACGCGGTTCATGTGAACCAAATTCAGCCAAACCAGGACAAATGTGAAAGCTTTGAACAGATACTGGTGTCCAAACTACAGGTTTGATGAAAACTGTGTGTGTGTTAGAAGCTGCCAGTCGGTCTGAGTGGACACACAAAAACAAGTTAAACAGCAGAATCGGTGGATGCAGCTGATGATTATCAGGACTCTGAGCAGCCAACCAGAACGCAGACTGATGGAAAAAACACAGCGACAATAATCACTTATTCTGTGTGTTTGTATAAAACGATTGTGTGTCTGAGCGCGTCCTACCTTCGGCAGTCTCTCCGGGTCTCCGGGGTGGCGGGGGATGACCTTCTGTAACCTCTGGAAGCCGTAATCGATGGTAGGCTCATTCAACGCTGAGGAGGGAGCAGGTCTTTTCATTAGACACCTCACAACATTAATATCGTCACATTTGTTCACTAGTTAAACTTTTTAAAGCCCAAAAACGTGAAACTGTCAGCTGCTCAGACTGCCGTGGATAAGACGTGAGACACTCCTCTCGCATTACTCGCAGATTACATGTGAGCATTTTAGATTATTTCTGGATTAAACATGTAAGTCGTGCACAGAGAGAACAAAGGAAAAAATAAATGTCAATGAAAATACTCCAGAAAGTTTACGGGCCGATTGGATTAGAACGTCTGTACTGACCGACGGGAGGAAACACACGGAGGCGTCGTTGTCACGCTGATGGGACACCACACACTTCAGTTTGAACCGATAATTTATGCTGCTCTTTGTCAGGTGTAATAACTGCAGCCGTGCACATCGCGGCGAATCTGCAACCCTCAGACACGCCGAATCCATCAGACTTGTTCATTTTTTGTTTTCCCCTCCCCTCCTCTCTCCTCTAACATCATTTACAGTTTAAACTGGTTGGGAGGTGATAAATCAGAGCGTCAGTGAACGCAGCCGAGCACAGCCAGGACTCAGAGTGTGTGTGTGTGAAGTGCATGAATCATAATCCCGTCTTGGTTCAGCTGCATTTAACAAGCTTTAGACCGACTCTCCTATACATCAAACTGTGTGTGTGTTTGTGTGTGTGTGTGTTCAGTCCTTGAAGGCTCACAGGGCGTGACAGGCAGCAGTTATAAGAGTGTGTTAGCTCTCCAGATGTCTGTGTTATCTATAGTTGTGCGAGTGGCTGTGACCTTGTGTTGTTGACTGTTACACACTTTACTGTCACCTGTGTTTCTTCCACCTGCAGTCGGTCCGATTCCTCCTGGATCAAACCTGAATGCATCCTCGCTGCGTCTTTAAGGACACGTGTCCACATGCAATTTCAAACACACCCAGCAGAGCAGTAACACCTGATCATCAGGTAAAAGATGTCAGAGCAGAGTTACCACGATGAGAAGAAGAGACCACCTGAACCTGGCAGCGTTTTCCTCTTTAGCTGGCGGATCAGCGACTGTTCAGGACGCCACGTTTGGCGTGCAGCGGGGCTGGTGGTGATGCTGTGTGGCTGTTTTTAATGACCTGTTATTGCGTGTTTGTGTTGACGTGACTGTTTTATTCTTATGTGTTGTATTTCATTCGTATGAGGCTTTTACCTTGACAACTATAGGTCACGTGACCATGACTCCACATTCAGCCCAGAGTCCCTGAGACACCTGAGCTGCTAAAAACGCTGATGTCACGAATGAATGATGCTCTTGATTCATGTTTTCTGTCTTTATTCATATCTTCATGTTTCACTGCAGTTTAATAAACTCTGGAACACCTGAACAAACCAGCTGTCACTAAAGTCTTTATCTGATTGGCTAATTGTCTGAAATCAAGCGCTCTAATCAGGCACACCGGCAGACAGTGAAACCATCCAATCGATAAGTTGTGATGGAGCGTCCCCGTGGTAACTGCTGAACTGATCTGCTGTTTATATTGGCTGCCAATAAAGATTTGATGGCTTTGAATTGATCAGACACGACACCGAGCGAGGATCTGTCAGTCCCGGCTATCTGAGGAGACGCTTCGGCTCCGCCCTCAGCGCTGAGTGAGTCGTCAGTAATCGTGCGCAGGCTGGCAGCGTTTTATGCTCCTGTCAGGTGTGTACACCTGTCAAACATCAGCACAGCTTTATTTGTTTTTGGTGCTTCTGTCTGCCTGACAGAGCTCATTCATTTGGATGAGGAGACGTTCATCTCGATGATAAACTGAACCTGAAGAAATGTTGGCACTGTTGCGGCTCAGCTGCACGAATGACGTGTTTTACTGTGAAACAACAGTCCTGATTTATTTTGTATGTATTCGTTGACTTTAATAAGTGAGTTTTACTGTCAGACAGTTCAGGCTGCAGTGTCTGCAGAACAGGACGTCGATTCAGATAAGACGAGAAGCTCGGAGCGATCGACACGTGTAGACTGAGGCGCTGCAATTCCCTCACACTCAGGTCTGACCAGCAGGGTTCGCTCTGTGTGTGTGTGTGTGTGTGTGTGTGTGTGTGTGTGTGTGTGTGTGTGTGTGTGTGTGTGTGTGTGTGTGTGTGTGTGTTAGACATCTTTGTGAGGGCAGAAAAGTAGCTTACTACTATACTTGTGGGGACCAACAGTCACTTATGGGGACAAAATACCTGTTTGAAGACATTTTTGAGGCTCAAAATGTGGTTTTAGTGTCAGGGTTACAGTTAGGATATGAAAACGTGTGTGTGTGTGTGTGTGTGTGTGTGTGTGTGTGTGTGTGTGTGTGTGTGTGTGTGTGTGTGTGTGTCACTGTGTGTGTGTGTGTGTGTGTATGTGAGGGTGTTAAGGAAGTGAAAATCTGAAGGCGGGTCAGACAGGAGGCGTTGGAGCGATCAATACTTTGAGATCGATACTCATGGAAATTGCATGACTGCTGACGCCGTGTGTCTGCCTGAGCGCACACATTACCACAGAGAGAAACCATAACGAGCGGAGTGGTGTCGTTTATGTGCATCGGCGGGGTTTCCACCATTGATCTGCTCTACTTTACTCACGTACTTCACACGTACATCCAGCCGTGCATGTGATAAAGATAAGCTGTACGTCTATGTTCGTGTGTCATTGTTTTAAATGATTTCACCCACTGAGGACGGGTAATGTTAGGTAATCCCCCAACATTATGGTACTTGCTCCTTTAGTAAATACTCACATTATTCACGACATTCCTTTAACAGCTCAACGATTAGCTGGTTGCTTTTTGCACTACCATCTTATTTATTCATAATTTATTTATATACTTAAGAAAATTATTTTTTATAAATTGTACTCTGTGACATGAAAACCCTAATCTGATCGAATTTTATGGAAAAACTTCAGTCTGAGAAATATTACATTTAAATGACATTTATTCAAGTTAAATATGATATTAGATCTTGTGCCAGCGCTTCTCATTTATGTGTTGATCTGCCTCATGCAGAAAAACTTGACTGAGACCTGCTACCTGAGGAGGAGGTCTGTATTATTCAACATCACTTCCTGTTTTCTTTCCCCCAGTGCAAAGCAGGCAGTGCAGGGTGGAGGTGGTGGATCCCTCTGATCTGCTGAGGTATGAAAGCAGCTGCTGTGTGAACATGTGACTCGCATAAGTGAGTGTCAGTGTGAGGTCATTAACGTAAAGGTCCAGAGATGTTTCGGGTTAATGGGATTTGAATGTGTATAATTACTGCAATGCAGCATGAACGGAGATAAAAGAAACATAAAGAGAGAGGAGAGGAGGATATAAGGACACATGGAGAGAAGAAATGTTCTCCAGTCTGACAACAAATAGAGAAAGAAAGCTGGAGCAGTATTAATGACAGATGTTACCTGCACCTGCAGCGGTTCAGATGTTTGACCATCAGAATTTATTTAAAACTTATTACTGACTCATGTGAGTGCTGTGTGAAGTCAGGGTTGTTTTGTGGTTAGACTGGCCCATCGTGGCAGACAGGCCTCTCCTCTGCCTGTTTCTAAGTCACTCCTGAGAACCACCTCTTGACCCTGACCTTTGACACCCCGTGAGATGTTGGTTTTAGTTGATTCTATGCTGTTTTATCTTGTTTTCTTGTTTAATATGGGGCTGTTTTAATTTCTATGTATTACGTGGTTTATTTATTTATTTTTGCTGTTTTCTTTTATTCTTTTTTTTTTCACTTATTTTCTGTACAGCACTGTGCTGGCTATGTTAGAGTGCTTTATAAATAAAATTGGACTGGAAAAATAAAGCCAAAATTAGATGACCTCTAAATAATAAAAATAGAAAGTGTGAGACCACAGATCTTCCTTATTTAACTTATACATAAGCTTCATTTTCTTCTTCGTGATTTCTGCGTGTTTGAGTCTAAAAGAACATTCTTTAAGTCTGGAAATAAAGCTTTGTTTTAAAAAGGTGCCCAAATATCCCACCTGGTGCCTCCTGCTAGAGGACACTGGTAAAATGTGGTGTTATCCAATCAGATGATCAGGAGCTGTCCTTACCTGTATAGACGAAGCGTCCCGGCGCTCCTTTACAGAACTGTTTGGACTTGTAGGACAGCGTGACCTCGACGACTCCGGGGATGTGCCGGGGCGGAGTCTGGACTCGGATAGCGTGAGGGGTTATCAGCTGGAGAGAGAAATAATAAGAGTCATCGTTGTTGTATTGACACACACAATACACAATGTTTGCTATATCGATCAATTATCCAACTGATCACATGGGTATTACCTCGCTCCACACCAACATGGTGCCAAAGACGACCTGAAGGCCATCAAAGAAGTTGTCGCCAATGAGGATGACGGTGGCGCCGCCCGTCGTCCACCCCTCGCTGGGACTTATGGCTTTAATGCAGGGAGTGGCTGCTGGACGAGAGACACCAAGAGACACAGAGGGAGAGAGAGAGAGACAGAAGTGTTAGGGTCTCATTAACTGAAGCTGCAGTTCCTCTAGTGTCCAGCAGAGGTTCCAGCAGGGAATCACTGCCACAGAGCTCCATGTTAAAACGTTATAGCACAAATGAACCACAGATGCTCAGAAAACAGAGGCCTGGAGCCCTGATTGGCTTTTATTAGGAATCCCAGTGTGAGCCACAGCCAATCAGAGAAGAGAAACTACATTTCAACTCCTGAAAAGCAGCCTCCGCACACATTATTTCAACATCCTGCATCAAAACATCCACATTTTAAACCAGCGCTGCGGGCCTGTCTGTGAACACTCAGTCTCTTTCATGACCTCTCCGAGGGGTCCAGGCCCACAGGTTGAGAAACATTGAGCTACATTACTACAGAACTGAAGGTCACACACACACACGCACACATAATGTTAATTGGGTCGTGGCTTTTATCCGCTTTAGCTTAGTTCACTCCAATAACACACACACACACACTCAGACAGACACACACAGACACACACATATTCAGCCGGTAATGACTACTTCTCTCTCGTCTTTCAAGTGCGGCTGCAGATTAATTATAAAGTGAAATGAAAGTACCGTGTGTGTGTGTGTGTGTGTGTGTGTGTGTGTGTGTGTGTGTGAGTGTGTGTGTGTGTGTGTGTGTGTGTGTGTGTGTGTGTGTGTGTGTGTGTGTGTGAGTGTGTGTGTGTGTGTGTGTGTGTGTGTGTGTGTGTGTGTGTGTGTGTGTGTGAGAGAGAGAGAGGTAGGGCAGCTAATCTCATCACTTGATGACTTGAAATGGCATTATAGCACCTGACCTCTCTTCTATTCGATGCGATTCTGTGAGCTGGCGTCAGGTGCAGACCTTCTGTGACGCTCCTGCGCTGTCGCTTCATGTTTTAGAAATAGAAAAATAAATCTGTTATAAAGTGACCCAAACGTTACTGACCATCACACCCTGAGAGTCACACACTGTGGCCGGGCTGTTCTGTCATCAGGGATGAGGGTGTGTTTGTAACACGCGTGCGTTTCACTCATCTGCAGTCGAGTCCACCTGGTCCTGAGTTTCCGCTGCATTCTCAGGAAACCGATCTAATATTTAAACACACGTCTGTTCGTAGAGCAACACAATGAGTGAACTCCGGCGGTGTTTTATTTTAGACGTGGAGAACATGGTGCATGGACGGCGACTTCCTGTGTGAGACGGTGGATCTGAGGTGGAGTGGGTGGCTGGGTGAACTCGCAGGTTTGAAAGCGTTCACGGCACGGAGGTAAGTGTGCAGAAATAACCGAGCGCAGAGCTGAAAATGAGCGAGAGCTCAAGCCCACGGGACATCCCCTCGCTTTGACTGGGAGGGGTGGTTTCCATGGTAACTGTCTTTAATTAGGAGGGCAATTAAAGAGGTTGAACGGCCCGCGAAAAGACACTCAGTCACACACATGCACGCATAGATACACACTGTCCTCTCTGGGGACCCTGAAGCGTCTGGTCTTCCTACCCACAATCCACTAGGCTGATTTCTCTGCAAAGAGCAAATTACACTCGTCTCTCTGCAACTGTCGGATCTCCTACACCAGTCAGACCAGTGACAGAGCTCTCAGTACAGGAGCTGACTGTGATCGGTGGACTCTGAAACTCTGACAGGAAGTTCTCCTTTGAGCACGCCCAGCCTGTCGCCATGTTTGGATGAAAGGTTGGCACTTGTTCATCAGCTCCACTATCTGAGTGAGGGGTGCAAAAAAGAGTTAAAAAGAAGCGTACCCTCAGACGGGTCCAGTCTCCGCGCCCGGCGGCCATGTTTGGAGTTGTTGTGCACGAACATGTTGTCGGAGACGGCGAGAACGTGACCATCCACATTCACCGTCGTTGACACAACCACCTGCAGAGACACAGCCAAAAACATTTAATCATGACAGCAGGAAAAGAACAGAAACACTGGTGATGTCACACTCAGTGTTGGGGAGTAACGGAGTACATGCACTGCCGTTACGTATTTAAAATACAAAATATGAGTAACTGTATTCAGTTATAGTTACATGTTAGGCTATGCTCTCTCTATTTTTGGTTTCCACGCTGGTGAAAACCCAAACAAAACACGCATTAAGAGGCTCAAATGCACGAGTCTCAATCTCACGGCTCATAATGACGTGAAGAAATGTTTTTGACGAGCCCAGCTGTGAGTAAGCTGTTAAGACTCGACTACGCTGTGTTCATGTTTTCCTCTGAAACAATAAGCTCCGTTGCAGCAGTCTTTCAACGCCTCTCTCTGTCTAAAACTTGACCCAGACAACAAAGTAAAGCTAGTTTTCAGCTACGAGCCCGACACGAACCCGGCGTATTAGCCAGAGGTCCCTTTACTACGGTTCGGAGCCGCAGACCTGTTTTATATACGCGTGGAATAGTTTTCTATACGAGATCGCTGCAAAAAGTGCAGCCTTACCTAATGTCCACCTACTGTTACTCATTTATATTAAGATTTAAACATCTAGCTGGTGTTGGTGTGGAGAGTAACCTTCAGTAATAGTAATAAATCACACAGCAATAGGATGTAGTTGTAAACAGCATGATAATATATTAAGTAATCCAAAGTATTCAGAATACGTTACTCTCACTGAGTAACGTAATGGAATACGTTACAAAATACATTTTGGGCCATGTAATCTGTAATCTGTGGTGGAATACATTTTGAAAGTAACCTTCCCAACACTGGTCACACTGATGATGTCACCGTCAGACATTATTTCCTCTTTAATTAAAGGCTTCTAAAACAAAATTAAGATTTCATAATGAGGAGGCAACAAACTGTAAACTCTATGCTTTGATATTTCTTTGACCTCTGACCTGATGAAAGTTTGTGGAACACTCTAAACGAGCCGCAAACAGGATGAGTATAAAGTGTTTGAACACAGGAAATAAAATGATGTGACAAATGTAAAAAGGTTCATTGTCTGAATGAACCCGCCTTCTTTATGATGTCACTGCCAGGTGCCAGGTTGTGGCCATTCATCATCTGTGGCTGGTTGCCGTGGCGAGGTTGTTGCCGTTGATCCATGGCGACGGAGCAGAAGGTCACGCTGAGAGCGAGTAGAAGTGTCCTCTGTCGCCACAGTGGCTAACCAGCACATCCTTCACCCTGCTGTCACCACGACAACCACACACGAGTACACACCTGACTTCACCTGTCTCCGTCCTCCTCTCTCTCCTCCTGCAGCTCGCTTGGCCCGTCTCCCCCCTCCCCCTGCCCCGCTGCTTTAAGTGGACTTAACATCCTGTCAGCGTGGCCAGCGCGGCGTGGCGGCGAGTGTGTGTGTTACTGTGTGTGTGTGTGCGTGAAGCTGTGAGACAACGAGCAGACGGAGGAGAGAGGCAGTTTCCTCGAATGACACGTCTCCTCTCTTTCAGCAGCAGCGAAGCTTCGTGAGTAAAATCTGTGGCAGCTGGATAGTGTAGTGATAAGACCACACACCTTTGGAGTGGAAGCTGCAAGTTCGATTCTATCCCAGCATCCAGTCAAGGTCCTGGGTAGGCCCCCCGTGCCAAACACCAAGCCCTACGTCTGCAGCTCGGACATGACACATTTCTCCGTATGACTGTGTGTGTTATCAATAAAGCTTGTTTCTTTCTTCCTGAGTGAATATCACCTGCTCTGCAAGCTGATTGGCTGGTCAGGTGGACAGTAGGTGTAGGGCATCTCCTTCCTGTAAAAACACATCTGTGGGATGAAGCTCCAGAGCTTTCTGAGGCTTTGAAGCTTAAACATTAGCAGGCTTCTCAGACTCCTTGGATACCCTGTTACTACGATAACCTCACAGCAGCCATATTAGCAGTTCGCAGCTAAACCCACCTGTCAGTCGAAGAGGCCAAGTTATAAAACATCTTCCCCCCTGCAGCTGTTACGAGGGGGGAAATAATCTATAGAGACCAACCCAGAGGTTGTTTCTCAATATGCATACTTGCATGTACTCGTGTGTACTTGTCTGGGCTTGTTGAAGCCAAGTATCCCAGAATGCATTTCGTCTAAAACTGAAAATCAGAGAGACTTTATTAAGCCCAGAGGGAAAGTGGCAACAGTGGATGACCGTGGCAAAGACTCTAAGTAAAGTTTGAAATATTACTTTTTCTGTATCACAACTTTAAAGATGTTTAAAGATGTAGACGTGTAAAGTTAAATATCGTTTATCGAGACATTGCCCGTTTACAAAAGTGCTCCAACATTTTCAGAGATGTCAGCTGACCGGGAGGTCGAGGCTCGTGAGAAACGCCTGAATCACGGCACTCGCTTTCGCCACCCAGTGGAAATTAAGCATGAGATGAAATTCACTTTGATGATCCATGGTTCATGTTTGGCTTATTTCAGTGTTTTATTTGTTCCTGAGCAAGTTACTTTGATTAAAGTTCAGCTTTATAACTGCATCGTTGTATTTAACTTTAATGTCTCACTGGAGAGCTGCCAGTATATTTGGAAATCAATCTTTGGCCCGTCTTTATTCTCTGGTGTAAAAATGTGCTGACTCTGAGTTAACACTAACAGATATTTTCATCCTGTTGTTCCAAACGCAGCATTCTCCTGGACTTCCTCGTGAACTTACGAGGTAGGAACTAGCGCGCTTGCTTACTGAGTAATGGCCGGTTTGTGTATCAGCCATGTACATGTACTGACTGACTGCTGCCTCTGCTGGATGCCAGAGGAACTGCAGGTTTGAAGCTCTTGGTCCCACAGACCGAGCTGGTGTAACCGACAACAGGCTGCTGGTGTTGTCTTGTTGTTTCTGGGTTCCTGTGATTGGCAGTGAACACCTGTACACCTGTGATATGGCAGGTGAACAGGTAACAGCGCGGTGAAGGAGACGCTATGTGAACCTGACATTTCTTAGGGTCTGTACTGACTTTCCTCCGAGCGACAGGTCGCAGAAGTTTCTTTTCTTTAATGGTGTCGCCGTTTTTTTCGTCAGCTGTTGGTGCTGCAGACATCGACGGACTCATCAACGTGTTGATGTGTTTGACGTAATGCAGCAACTTTTTAGAAACATGTTCATCACATAAATCGCATGCTGTCAGCTCATTCCATGTTTTCCTTACATAATAACATCAAAGTTTTTGTTTACTTTCTGCAGATTTGAAGGTATTCGTTTTTTTTCAAATATGTGTTTATGTTTTATGGCTCCTCCTCTCTCCTCCCACCTCCTGCTGGCTTCAGCTGCTCTTTTGGACCGTAACGGTACGATGGGTCTGATCAATAATGAGGATCCATCATGGGGCTCTTCTTCCTGATAAGCGGTGCTCGTTGTTAAGTGTCTGATGAATGAAGCTCTCGTGGTTGAGGGTGTTTAACTGCGGGGCGCCTGTATTTGCGCACTCAGTTAATCTGAGCTTCATGAAGGCGCTCGGGGTCAGCAGGCTCTCCCTGAGACGCAACACAGAGGGTCACAGCAGCTTTACTGCCTCCTTTATATTTACTGAGATCGTGAATGAAACATTTTTATGCTGCTGTAAATCCAGAGCAGCATTTTGATCTTTTCTTTTACTGAGTGTCTGCACGGACACACAGCTACGCTTTCAAACATACCAACATCAAATCAATATTATAACACACACAACATGCAAAGACCCCACACAAACATAAGTATCGCTATAAAATAGTGGGAAAAGAAAATAATAATAATAAAAATAATAATAATGAATAACTGCTATGACCGTCTGTCTTTTAGTGCAAGTATTTAGATTTCATGATTATTTTCTTTGTTCCCTGATTGCAAAGACTTTGAGGATCAATGTAATAAAAACACATCAATGACACATTCTACTGTGTGTTGGTTTAGTGCTCAGGGTGACGGCTCAGACCCTACAGTGTGGAGCACATTTCTACTACAGAAAGGTTTTATGATTTGATGCTCTGAAGCACCACTGATAAATGCAGCTTACGTGGGCTATTACGCCCTCACGTCTTTTAAAACTCTATTGTGGTAGCCGTGGTGATAAACATCTGCAGATACCCTCAACATCTGGAGCTTCTGATGCTTTCAGGCAGCTCCGGGTGGGAGATTTTGTTTGGTGGGGCTTCATGTTTGAGAAGCTTCTGGTTTCTTTCTCTTACCAGCATCAGACATGGACAGGCCGACTCTGATCCAGCAGCGATCATTAAGAACAAACTCTCATTCTCATGAACGAGTGTTCCTCTGCAACATCAGGTTCTTTGTTCTCCACCAGTTCTACTTATCAAAGGATTATTTATTTTTAAAGTTTCATTATTGATGAGTGAACGTCGAGTTATCCTGTCTGTACTGGCGTGATTGTGACTGACACTTACTACCATGTTACTGCTTTTGACAGGAAGCTTGAATTTAATCATTTAACACTTCATTCAGACACCAAACAGATGCTGAACACAAATAATTGGAAGGATGGACAGACAGACGTCTCTGATGACCTCTCATATTTTATCTCCAAAGCAATAAGCCTTGGGCTGCCCTGCTGCAATGCATTATGGGATCATCCACAGCCATGTCCTGCCCTTTAGGGAAATGAATTCATCTGTGTGTGTGTGTGTGTGTGTGTGTGTGTGTGTGTGTGTGTGTGTGTGTGTGTGTGTGTGTGTGTGTGTGTGAGAGTGTGTGTGTGAGAGTGTGTGTGTGTGTGTGTGTGTGTGTGTGTGTGAGAGTGTGTGTGTGTGTGTGTGAGAGTGTGTGTGTGTGAGAGTGTGTGTGTGTGTGTGTGTGTGTGTGTGAGAGTGTGTGTGTGTGAGAGTGTGTGAGAGTGTGTGTGTGTGTGTGTGTGTGTGAGAGTGTGTGTGTGTGTGTGTGTGTGTGTGTGTGTGAGAGTGTGTGTGTGTGAGTGTGTGTGTGTGTGTGTGTGTGTGTGTGTGTGTGTGAGAGTGTGTGTGTGTGTGTGTGTGTGTGAGAGTGTGTGTGTGTGTGTGTGTGTGTGTGTGTGTGTGTGTGTGTGTGTGCTTTACCTGAAATCGCCTCATGTCTCGTGGGTTTCCTGCATTTTTCAGGCAGTTCTGGTTACACTTCAGAAAAAACTTGAGGAAAAACCTGCAAACACACAGATGAGGTGTGATCAGGGCTGATTGTATATCTATTAACCAGTAATAGACACACACACACACACACACTAAGATCAAACTGGATGATGTGCTGTACACAAATGTGAAGCTGGGAGGAGGAGTGCTCTACTGGAAACCATCTCACAGGTTAAGATCAAAAGGCTGGAGCTGTTTGGAGTGCACGCTGTTTGATCAACATTTTACTTCTACGTCAAACAATATTCAAGAGTAAATGATGTGATAGTGACGGGACTGGAAACCAAGCATCAGACATGCACGGGTAGCAGCGTCAGAGAGAGGGGAGCCACCCGAGCAGGAGCTACGCTCTTTGGAAGAGCAGGTGACGGCATCTTCAAAAGCAAGGGTATCGAAATGGACAGTAAAAATATTGAGGGATGCCATCCTCTCCCAAGGAAAAACAAAAATCAAATACCTGCCATTATCATACGTTTTGTAAATAGAAAACAGAAAAAAGAACTGCTCAAGCAAGGAAGAAAGCGTACAAATGTTTATTTAAACGAACACCTAATCAAGAAAAATGCTGACACTGCAAGACAAGCAAGAATATTAAGAAAACAGAAGAAAATACAGTGACCTTGGACGTCAGACTGTAAAATATTCATTGAGTTAAATGGAAGACCAGAGCAGGTTCTAGTCATCAAAGAGATGACACACCTACAAAGATAAAACTGATAAGTCAGAATGCAAAGCAGTGCTAAATATGATGGGACCGTCCAAGTGCACAACCAACGCAGATGTCTGACAGTTTTCAACTAACAACTCATAGATATTGACAATAGGACATTAATGTATGACAGCAACACAGATCCTGATTGTAATGTCTTTAACAATAAGACAAATGAATGCAATTATTACACAAACGAGCAATTTAAAAAGAAAATCAAGGTAGAACAGGGTACAACAACGGTTCACTTTAATAGTCAAAGCTTATATGCAAACTTTCAATCCATCAAAGAAAACATAACACAGTTTAAACAGCCATTCAAGGTGATGGGGTTAGGGTAGGCTTTATAACCTTCACCCATATCAGAGACCTGGATAACTCCTGGAAAAGAAGAAGACTTTAAAATAAATGGATATGAATTCCTTCATGTAGACAGGATCAACAAGAAAGGAGGTGGGGTGGCACTTTACATTGATAAAAACCTAAAGTACAAAAGAATGGGAAGAACGACGACTGTTATTGATAACAGTGTATGGAAAAAAGGAAAAACCTAATTGTCAGTTGTATTTACAGAACACCAGGATCTAAGATTGAGATATTCAAGGATAATATGGAGGACTTATTTACAAATATAAAGCAGAAAAGAGTGTTTATCTGTGGGGACTTAATATTGACTCATAATAAGAGTACAGCAGAATTTATTGACTCCATGTACAGTATCGGTTTATTTCCGCTGATAACAAGACCGACCAGAATAACATCTCACTGCACGACTCTATTAGATAATATATTTACAAATATAATAGAAGAAAATATAAAAAGTGGGCTATTAGTCAATGATATAAGTGACCATTTACCAGTCTTTGCATCTTATAATTGCCATTATAAAGTGAACAACGATGGACACGAGATTATTTACAAAAGAATAAGAACAGAGAAGATGTTAAACTGTCTTAGAAATGAACTTTTAAAGCAAGATTGGAATATTGTGTATGAACAAACAGAAGTTAATAAAGCTTACGAAGAATTTTTAAGAACATTTAACACATTACTTGATAAAAACTGCCCAGTAATTGAAATCAACAGGAAACACAACTATGCAGGAAGACCATGGATGACTAAAGGACTACAAAATGCCAGCAAAACAAAGAATAGCCTATATCGAGAATTCATAAAAAAGAGAACAATAGAAACTGAAAGGAAGTATAAAACTTACAAAAATAAATTAACTAATATAATGAGATCCTGTAAAAGAGAGTATTTCATTAAAAGGTTAGAACACAATAAAGATAACACAAGAGATATATGGAATGTATTAAACAGTATAATCAAAGATGAATCAAGGAATAATGATTACCCTGGATCATCACTTTACAAACTATAGACCAGTGTCAATACTCTCCCAGTGCTCTAAGATACTGGAAAAACTCTTCATAAAAAGATTTGACAGTTTTGTGGAAAAATATGAATTACTGACAGATAGTGAGTTTGGGTTCAGAAGCAACAGGTCAACAGCTTTGGCACTGATAGATTTAATGGAAGAGATAACAGAACGTGTGGACAATAAGAGGTACGCACTCGTTTTCTTACATCTAAAGGCGTTTGATGCTGTTAATCATGAAATTCTAATAACAAACTGGAAAGGTGTGGGTAGGGGAGTGGTTTTGGACTGGGTAAAAAGCTATGTAGGGAATAGGCAACAATATGTACAAATAAATGAATATAAATCTAATTTGATGGATATAGCTTGTGGAGTACCTCAAGGTTCAGTACTGGGTCCAAAAATGTTTATTATGTACTTAAATGATATCTGCAGAGTATCGCAGATTTTAAAGGTTGTAATATTTGCAGATGACACAAATATACTGTGTTCAGGTGGGGAGTTGCCACAGGTTTTGAGGATGATCACACAGGAATTAACGATATTAAAGAAGTGCTTTGATATAAATAAATTATCATTGAATCTCGATAAAACCAAATTTATGTTGTTTGGAAAGCAAAAGAAAAACATCAAAGCAGTAATATGTGTTGACAATGTATATTTAGAAAGAATAAATGAAATGAAATATCTTGGTGTGATCATTGACCACGAGCTGGAAGCCACACAGCACTGATGCTCGGGGGAAACTGGCACGGGGCCGTCGTGGGGAACACAAAGCACATGTTGGATCAGAAAGCCCTGCACATTTTATACTGTGCTTTACTACTGCTGTATATGAGCTACTGTGTCGAGGTCTGGGGAAACATACAAGAGTAACACACAAACAATAACTATAATACAGAAAAGGGCCATCAGATTAATAATAATGTGGGTACAGGGACCATTGATCTGTTATTGTATATTTTACACATGTTTGTATGGGATATTGTATTTGTTTTAAATGTTATATACCTATGTGGTATGTGACTTTTGTTGCTATGATGCCAGGTCTCTCTTGGAAATGAGATTTTTAATCTCAATGAGATTTTTTACCTGGATAAATAAAGGATTAATAATACAAATGCACTCTTTGTCAAAATGCAAGCTTTTAAATTCCAAGAGTTGGTGAAGCTTAAAACAGCGCAAATAATACATAAAGTAAGAAATAAATTGCTTCCAAAAGAAATCTGTAAATTGTTCATAGAAAGAGACGGTGGGTATAACTTAAGAGGGAAGTGGAATTTAAAAATACAAAGTGCTAGAACAACTTTAAGAACGATGTCTATCTCAGTTGCAGGAGTTAAATTATGGAGCAGACTAACTGAAGAAATAAAAGACAGTAAAAACATAAAACTGGGTTAAACCAGGACGGTGATGTTGCTGGTAATGGTGTTGTTGTTCTTTTTGGTTTTTTGTTTGTTTGTTTGTTTGTTTGTTTGTTTTTCCATAACTTGTGAATCTGCAAATTTACACATTGTGTCTTTTTCATATGAAAGAAACTGTACTGTGGTGGGGCTTGATTATTTCTTGTTTTTGATTT
>NC_137429.1:1270000-1272500 GCF_964374335.1 Astatotilapia calliptera
CAACCAAAGACTTAAACACTGATCATCAGCCTGCAAAGGTATTCATCCATCCAGCTTGGGCCAGTCTGAACAGAGCGGTCACCTGTGTCGTTTTAAAAAGAGCGTACAGAGGAACGAGTGCTTGTTTCTAGAGACGATTCTGAGACTGAGTGTGTCTGCGACCTCAAGGGTCAGCAGCAACAGGAAACAACACCACGCGATTAGCCTGATGAATCCGCTTCACTCGACCTCTGACTTTTGTTGTAATTGGAAACTAGAGAAGCAGTCAGGCAGCAACATAGTGCTCTGCATGTTCTTAGCGTGTTCCCAGTGAGCTGTGACTGTGTCCTTGTCTTGTTCTCTCTTCATCTTCCTGTTTATTTATCTCAGTTGTTGTTGATGCGTCCTTGGAGTGTTTACTAAGTGCTGTCAGAGCGTTTGTTAGCGTGTTGTACCAGCACTTTCTGCATGTTTTATTCATGTTCTTTATGTCAGTTTTAATTAGAACATGATCCCCAACAAGCTGCATGACAAAAACACACCAGCAGAACGAGCAGCATCCACACCCTAACCCCAGAACCTGCTGTCGTCTTGTAGTCTGCTGCTGTGTCGGGCTGCAGGCACAGTTTATATAAGACCAGTCTAAATTTAACCACTGTCACACATCGACTGCTGTTAGGGATGGACTGGAGAACAGTTCTTGTAGAGAGCTGGTTCTCGGTAGTCTAATTCCGTGGAGTTGTTAGTCTGCCTACCGAGCCAGCTTATTGATCCTGAATCAGCTGATTTCAGTTCTGTGTCGGTGGAAGAAAATAGCGCCGCAGTCTCCAGCATCGACATGGATGTTATATTTTTATTACACAAAAGATGAGACGATAGAGTGACGACTGCTCCAGAACAGAAACAACTACACAGACAGCATGCTAACACTAAGTTAGCCAAGAGCCCAGAGTGACGTTAAGCTGAGTAAATGCTGACCCCAGACCAGCACCATGATAACGTGAGCTGCTGCTGAATTTCAAGAGGTAAGAAACTGATGAGCAGTCAGGCTGCAGCCTCCGTTTCTACCTGTTCATGTTTCTAAAGCAGAATCACTTTAAAGTCTCTTTGTGCTGGTTTCCATCTTTGATTTGTGCTGTCGACTTTATGCTCATACATAAATACTTGGAGAAAGATCACGCGTGTCCCCTGTAGCCTGCAGGTTCAGATGGTGAACTGGTGATTATGAGACGGTGTGTTTCAGATCCTTTTACAGAGTAACATGAAAGTAATATAACGAGTAGTATAATGAATGTCTTTCTCCTGGGTGTAATTAGGTAACGTACTGCATTACTTTTAAGAAAAGTGTTCTGTGTAATATTGTAATAATTACATTTTTGAGTAATGACCCAAAACTGATCACAGCAAAGAGGGAAACACCTCCAACATGCACAAACATTTGATCACTCAGCATGTAATTAATGTGCATGAATGTAATGTCTTTGATATGCTGCTTAGAGATGGTGGTGGCTAAAAGTGGAGCCAGTGAGAATTGGTACGGGAAGCGAAAAGGAACTGAATCCATAAGCGATTCATTATGGAAACTTATCGATTCTCAGCCCAACTGCTGTCTGTTTGTTTATGTGGCGTTAACTGCTCTGCTTGTTCAATTAAATGTAATCTCAAGACTCTGGCTTTTCCTTCTTTTTGACATCTTATCAACTCTGATTGGGATCGATGTTTGTAAAAAGGAAAAGAGATAAAAGAATGAGGTTGCAATAATTTACAAATCATACAAAGGCTATTTTTATGGAAAATAGTCCAAAGACAACAGGTCAACATGTGTCTTATCACATCCAGCAACGTCCGGCAATGTCAAAAATAACATCGACCAAGATCCAGCAAATTATGGAGTCACTATTTCTTAATTATGTTTGTAAAATTGCTGAATTGTTTTCCCGAGCAATCACATTTCAAATGTTGTTATTTTCACTTTAATTTTAGGTGTTTAATGACGATTTGTGCATCACATCTGTGTGTGTGTGTGTGTGTGTGTGTGTGTGTGTGTGTGTGTGTGTGTGTGTGTGTGTGGTCAGATGTGTTTGGGCCTGTCGCTCTAATTATCACCAAATGCTGGACAGGTTTTTCCTAATTAGCATCTGCGGCTGGTTTGAACATTGAGCTAATTAACAGCTATTATGACTCTCTATCACACACACACACACACACACACACACACACACACACACACACACACACAGATTGCTTTTTTATAGTCAGAGACAGAATGTGTGATTTGCACACTGATAAGGAGTCGTGTGTGTTTCAGTGTCAGATGGCATCACAGGCTGAAGAACTGAGTACCAGCTGTTACAACACACACACACACACACACACACACACACACAGCAGTGAACATTCAGTCCATTCAGGTCAAGGAGATGAGACGCAATCCAGATGTGTCGCAGCTGTGTTCAAATCTAATGTAAAGTCAGTGTCACGTTTCTCGACAGCGGAAAAATTCTGAAGGAAACTCACAAGT
>NC_137429.1:1277500-1290000 GCF_964374335.1 Astatotilapia calliptera
ATCCAAAACCAACCTGCAGCATGAGAGGGAAATCACACCTACGCCCGCTAAATGATTGACAGCCCATCGTCCTCCCATAATCCCACGCTGCAGACACCAGAGACCCTCACAGACAGGAGATTGTACCCCCCAAAAAAATTTCTCACATCAGGTATTCAGAGCGAGAGCGTGTAAAGATGAGAGCTAGTTCCATCACCACCATCATCAGCAGCTACAAACAGGCAGACAGATCGACGGCGAGCTTTTTAAAGATGTGAACGTGACTGAAGATCATCGCATTAAAATGTTCTCACAGTCAGCGCTCAGAGGGGGATCGTCCCATCATCGATGACCCTCCAAAGCTCTTCACTCAGAACAAAGAGCCAGACGAGGTTCAGCCTGTGGGCTGGGCCCCTTTGGAGGCCGTGAGGGGAAATAACCTGCACAGAGTAATGGTTTACCGACGGGAACGCCACAGGATGCTCGACGGAGGAACAGTAGGCAGAAATCAGGTCACTGGTCTGAAACTACGCCTTCAGAGGATGAAGCAAAAACATCTGGGAGGGGAAATGTCTGTGCAGGTTCTCCGTCATCCAGGTCTGGATTATTGGACTTGACTCAAAGGTCCAAAACTAAGTGATGATCGCAGAAGTAAAAATGTGAATTGCTGCATGCAGAAAGCAGAAGGAAGCTGCAGCTCTGCATCCTGTCAGACAGTCGTCATGTTTGCAGATGATGCTGCGCTGTTCGCACCTCTGAGAGCTAATGGCTAAACGTGACACTGACAGGTATCCTGCACCGATGGCTGCGTTCACCGGCAGCAATAAAAAACTGACTCACGTCATTGTCTCGTTTACTGAAAATGAGACACATTTAATAACAAGTTCTCATTTATTGACACGTCACAGTGAAGAGTGTTTTTCTGTTTTATCCGGTTGTTCAGTCTGACGTCACTAGCCGTGTCTGGGCCTAAACTCCGCTGCAGGTCCATATATCAAACGATCACTGTGGCATTACTGAGAGTTGAAAAACTGTCTAAAGTCTTTCATCTTTAATAAAATGATCAGCGTTCTGCTCTACCAGGTGTAAGAATTGAGTTTAACATCCAGGCATCCATGAAAACGGAATTTATGACATTTAACGGAGTTAGAAGTTAGCAGGGAGTTAGCTCGCTAGCTTCTATCTAAATACAATATAGCATGTCCTGACTGCGGGGTTTTGGAAACAAATTAAAACGTACAGCTCTGCTATCACTTCCAACATAAATGAAGACAGAAAACTAAACAGCAGTGATGTTTGTAGGGTTACTGAAGTTGGGCTAGCTGCTATATAATGATGTGCTACGTGACCGCTAGCGACACAGCTATGTTAGCATAATATAAACAAGCTAACTTTTTTTCCACTCGATAAAAGTTAACGTGAGTGTTCTCGGTGGTCAGGAACAAATGTAATCGCATGGCAGGATGCTGTAAAAGGACCAAACTTCAGCCAGGAGAACAACTGAGATAATCCATCCACAATACGAGGTTAGTCATTCATATACTGCTGCATGGGCTGGGCTGTAGTTACATCCTAAGGTTTTAAAAACTGAGCTTAAATAAATGATTAGCGGTAATAAAAGCCGAGGGAGGTCAACAGTGATCACTGACTGTTTTAGGAGCTTTTTGAGATCAAATAGAAGAAAATACAAAACATTAAACATGTTAACAACACAAAAGCCATATTAAACGCAGACTACTTTAGACCCGGAAGTAGGATTTGTCGCGTCATCACTGAACAACCGGATAGTTGTTTTAAATCATCTTTATTTTATACAGCATTTCTGTGCGCACACGTACGAGTGAAGAAGGAGTTACAGTTGGCGGAAAGAACATGTTAAACGAAGCAGCTGTAAAATTCCTGCATATGTTTTATTGTTATTATTGTTGTTTTCCAGCTTCTGTCCTGTATGCAGAGTCCTAATAAACTAAAAGCAGTATGATCCACATTTAAGATATTTTTTATATATATTTTAAACGTTTGCTTAAAAATGGAAGCTGGAAATGAAAGGAAGAGATTAATTTATTCAAGTACATTGTCTAACCTTTAATGAGCCAAAAATCTGTGCGTGTTCAAAGACTTTAAACCCGTGGCTGCATCCTGCATCTTCCGACTGCGTGTCTGCTGGCTTTACTTCCTGTCTTTGTCTTCCTTTCCTTTGTGACGGCCCACCCTGCGCTCACTCTGTTCACCTGTCGGTTTTTTGGTGCATTTCTCTTTTCTGCCTCCTCACAGTTCATTTTTGATGCTCCTTTCTTGCACTTTTGTGCACTGTTTATGCGCCTTGTAAATTAACGCTTATCTTTAAAGCTGCGTTCAGCTTTTAATTCAGTTCAGGTCGACATGCTGACAGAAACCAGCGGTGGGTTCTGGAGTGAAGGAGAAGAAATGAAATGCTGTTGTGTTAGTTTTCTTGAAGTGAGAGCGAACGAATCGCAGTGTTTGTGCTCTCTCTGCAGTCTGACCCTGACATGTTTCCTGTTCACTGGACGCCGCCAAAAACACAGGAGACCTTCCCATCATGCATTTCAGCTGGCAGAGGGAGAAAAAAGAGCTGCTGTAAAAATCTCCACTTCTCTTTTCAAAGAGCTGCTGCAGTCACATCCATCCCTCCATCCATCCATACTCCCCCCTCCTCCGTCCACAGGGGAGAGGGGGAGGGAGGATTGAGATTAATACTCAGGAGGAGGACAAGAGCTGAGGAGAAGGAGGAAGAGGAGGGGGAGGTGAAAAGAGAAGAGCATAGCGTATGATTCCTCATGGGAGGCCAGGAAGGAGGGGAGGGGGAGGAATCTGAGAGGAGGATGAAGAGGAGGCGCAGGCTCAACCACATCAGCCCAGTAGCTCTACACGTCATCCTGTTTGAATGATTTAAAGCCGAGCTGCATTTAATGTTCACCTTTCATTAGCCCTTAAATTCACAGAGCTACTCAGCGTGAATCACGCCGCACATAATCAGCACGTTCGTGTCACAGCTCACTTCACTTTTATTGATGTGGCACCAACAGTCACTTTACACTGTAAGGTAAAGCCCCAACAACAATGAGCAAGCACTTTGGCGACAGTGGGAAGGAAAAACCAGGCTCAGGGAGGGGCGGGGCCATCTGCCACATGGAAACATGATTGGACGAAACCCTGAGGAACGCCAGCATGAACCTTACTGTGTGACACAACAAGCTTCATTCATACTGTGCTGCTGTGATGTCACTACAGGTATGCTAACCTGAGCCTGGCAAAGGTAACTGACCAATAAACAAACCCGACCAGTCTGCTGTTTCTCACTGTGTGTGGCACCAAACTGCCTCTTCATCCAGATACGAAACCAGCAGGTGGATCAACAGAGTCACCTGAACGCAGCAGATCAGCTGACGTCTTTCATCACATCCTGCTAAAAACCTTCACGCAGGGGGCGCTACTCAACCTGCAGCTCCTCCTGTGTCTGTGACTCGGCTGGTGCTCTCTGGCGACTGATCGAGAATCTGCCGCTCGGGCAGAAGACAACCTTTAAACGTACGCGACAAGGCTGACAGGAATGCGCCGCGTGTCATCGGTGTCTGTTTGTCTTTGTTGCATCTGCTGCATGTTTGTTTGCGAGCGCACAAACAGTCTGACAGGTGTATGTGAGTGCGTGATGCTTCGTATCTGTTACCTGTCGATGATGACGGGGTCTGACGGCGTCTCGTTCCTGTTTCCACAGCTCTTCTTATCGCAGCAGCGGCTGACACGCACACAGAGAGACAAAAATGAAAGCAGACCCGTCAGTCACTGCAGAGCCTCGTATTTCTTTCAGACAGCTCAGGTGAGACACCTGCACACGCCCACTCTGTATGCAGGGAACAGGCTCCATCAGGGCACGAGTCACCGTGGACGTGAGGATACTGCTCTCAAACATCGAGACTTTTATTTGAAGCAGAGAAGAAGAACTACTCAGATCTGGTCGGTGTTTTGCGGCCTTACCTGCACATGATCTCGTGCGTCAGCAGAACTCGGCACATCTCGGGGTTTTTGTCCTGGCCTTCATAGATGATTGCCTGCACACACACAAACAGGTAAAGTGAAGATCACCTGTTGCGCTTCATCATGGCCCCGCCCACTGGCCTGCAGCAGAAACAGCTCCATTAAAGCCGGTTTCATTCGTCTCAATTAGAGCTCATTATTAGCGATTAGCCTGAGTGAGAGTGAGCGGGACACAAACATTTGATCCTCTGAATGTTTCATTACAGCTGCAGCCTGCAGATATTCACATGAAACAGCTGGAACCAAACGCATGAAACGCCTCTCTGTCACGGCGAGCGCCGGCTGACGGCGAGCTCGTTAAAGCGCGCTAATTGAATGAGTCGTAGGGTTCAAACGCTGCTGCTGCTTTTCATTAGAGACAAAACTGAGTGACCTGGCTGCTGATGGAGCGCTTCTCTATCACACAGGGACCACGCCCATCAGCGCCTCCTACAGACCACAAACGATCCTCGGTGCTGATGGAGTACGGCCCCCCGTCTGGCCTCAGCTATGAGCCTGGCTTTACACGGTACCACAGAAACCGACAGGGGACGTAACAGTGTCCATCTTTTCCAACCAGTCAGGATGAGCCTGATCGGAAAGCAGCAGGCGAGCGGGACCACACAGAGCTGACAGACACGTGCTCGCCACATTCCCGCCATCGTTTCAGACGATGAGGAAACTGCTCAGACGTGAAGGCGGCAGATGGCAGCGGCTCCTCACTCTCTCCGATCACATGTTTATTCTGGAAGTGGCGTGCTAGCACGAGTCTTTAACAGCTGATTTATTGACACTCAGAGACAAATGCAAACAAGCTGCGACACGACGTTCAATCTCTAATAAACTCAACACAGCGGCAGACCGAGCGCCATCAGGGCGCCGATTCTCAGGCGCGAGTTTGAACTTGGAACCGTCGAACAAACGCGAGCAACAAACTCTGTGATCAAAGGGTCTGTTTGACTTCAGTGGCTCAGCTTCCTGTTTGAGAAAATCCTGAAATATATCGAGGAGGAGGGGGAAGAAGAGGAGGAGGACGAGGACAAGGAGGAGGAGGACGACGACGAGGAGGAGGAAGAGGAGGAGGACGAGAAGGAGGACGAGGAGGAGGAAAAGAAAGCGGACGAGGAGGAGGAGACAGAAGAGGAAGAGGACGAGGAGGAAGTGGAAGAGGAGGAGGAGGAGGAGGAGGAAGTGGAAGAGGAAGAGAAAGAGGAGGAGGAGGACGAGGAAGAGGACGAGGAGGAGGAGGAGGAAGAGGAGGAGGGGGAAAAGAAAGAGGAGGAGGAGGAGGAAGAGGAGGAGGGGGAAAAGAAAGAGGAGGAGGAGGAGGAGGAGGACGAGGACGAGGAATAGAAAGGAATGAGGACGAGGAGGAGTAGGAAGAGGAAGATAAGATAAGATAAGATAACCTTTATTAGTCCCACACGTGGGAAGATGAGGAAAAGAAAGAGGATGGAGGAGGAGGAAGAGGAGGAGGGGGAAAAGAAAGAGGAGGAGGAGGAGGAAGAGGAGGAGGGGGAAAAGAAAGAGGAGGAGGAGGAGGAAGAGGAGGAGGGGGAAAAGAAAGAGGAGGAGGAGGAGGAAGAGGAGGAGGGGGAAAAGAAAGAGGAGGAGGAGGAGGAGGAAGAGGAGGAGGGGGAAAAGAAAGAGGAGGAGGAGGAGGAAGAGGAGGAGGGGGAAAAGAAAGAGGAGGAGGAGGAGGAGGAGGAGGAGGAGGAGGAGGAGGAGGAGGAGATGTCTGTCTGAAAGAAGTCGGCCTGAAACTCTGTCCGACACCTCGGACTGCAGCAGGAAGAAAAAGACGCTCTTATTGTGAAACGTCTGATTTTTGAGGTTCATTGATCAGACGAAACAATCGTCACTGCCGTTGCTGTTATTGATCCTTCCCCTCTCGGTGCACATGCTGATGATCAGTCATCTCACCTGTTTGGTCATGGAGTCGATGAGGCGGACGTACAGGTCCTGCTCCGTCCTCACCCCTGCACACAAACCAACAGTCGGGGTTAGCGTGAGCGAGCAGAGACGGGGCTGTGCTGCTCATTAAAACAAGCGCACCCACCGTTACTGTAGAGCAGCTGCAGCTTGTAGTGGATCCCGTTGTTGGTTTTCTCGCCCGTCGGCTCCTGAAACAAAGTCAGGAAACAAACTGAGGCGTGGGTGCGTTTGGTTTCACCACCTGATGTGACCAAGCAGAAGTTCTGCATGTTTTAGTGCATTAGAGCGCGCTGGTGTGTAACTATTTCAACCTTTACACAAGCGCACACGTGTGAGGTGGCTGAGCCTGCTGCATAATCAGAGGGGAATATTTAAACTGATTATTCTAAATGAAGCGTCAGCTCCTGCGTTTAGAAAACATGCAAACTTTTGGAAATCGGCCGTGAAACTAAACACACCTCTCAGCTCTGTTTGGGGCTTCATTTTCCCTGCTTGGTGAATCACATTCACACTGGTCTGTCTGCACTGAGCCGAAGCTGTTGGGCTGATAAACATGAATCAACCTTCGGCACAGACGCGACTGTCAGAGGGAAAAACTGCTGCATTAAAATGACACAAACTGCATTTTATTGTGTTTACTGTGCACACTACTGCCAAGCACACCTGTCACAGGTGCTGTTGTCTATTATACCGCTGTGGACATGTTACGCTGCTGGAGCTGCGGTATCAGTTTGATGAACGAAGCCTGAGCTCGGGATGCGGAGCTGACGGTCTCAGCTGTCCAGATAAATCTGCATTTTTATTTAAATGTAAAAAATATGAAGTGAGGTTCAAATAAAAGCCACGTGTGCGACGCTGATAAAATCAGCACTACTGTGTCACTGTGCTTGAGTTCAGCCTGAATGGCAGTCGCAGCGTTACGGCGCCTGGCAGAGGGTCTCCTTCCTGTCGGGATGCGACTGAGTCTCTAAAGTTCAGATTCCATCTCTGTTCTCCGTCATAAGAATGAGAGCGTCTTTGATTTCTGTCTTTGCACACTGTGCGGTGTGTTTGTTTTATGTCCCAGCTCCTCCCCGCATCCCTCTGAGTCTCACCTTCTCCTTTTCCACAAAATCGACGTAGGCAGTGCGTTCGATCTCGACGGGCTGACCCTGGCGGTCGTACAGAGCCAGCACGAAGTGGAAGAAATTGGACTTCCTCAGGTTGGACGGCGGCTGCTTCTCAAAGTGAGCGCGAGCTAACCCCACCCCGCTGAAAAGCAAAGAGATGGACAGAAATATAAAAGATGCAGGAGGACGAGGTCAGGTTTATTGTTGCAGTCGTCACAGAGCTTCCTGCGCTGTTATTTCAGCAGGATGACAGTTTCTTCAGCGTTTCTCCGTCACAGTAAAATATTTCACGTCTGGCTCATGTGCTGAAAAACAGCGTATTACAGTAAAATGCACAAAGTGCTTTAAATCCAGGAAAACTTCCTGAAGATGAACAAGGTCAGAGCTCAGATTAGGACTCGCTGAAGAAAAACGCAGGCCGGACGTGATTAATCGCAGCTTCACGCGGTCATCAGGCCGAGAAACACATCACACATTCACCGTATCAAAGTCTGGACGATGAACACGCGCTCAGCCTCAGCACAGACACACTTCAGTCTGACCAATTACACATTATACTGCAGTAATAATACAGCAGCGCGTTATTAGAGCTGTAGTAAAATTTGTGTTTAATTTAAATAAACACGTTTGAGTCGACTTTAAAAAGCTTCTCACGGGTGAAAATATCCAGAAGCTTTTCCTTGTTTCACGGCGAGAAGGTGACTGAGGAAAAACAAGCTCTGCACTAAAAAAGAAAAATTCACATTTCATGAGTTTAATCATAATAAATCAGCTGAAACGTTTCTGTTAAAATTAAACGGAGGATTTCGCTGCAGGAAAACCTGCACGATCCAATTTATTCATAAACGTGAGGATAAAAATCTTCATCATTCACCAAACATGCTGCACAACTTTAAACAGTCACATGGACGCAGCTTCAACATGTTAAAGAGAGAAAATCAGGTTCACACAAACTGTGAATCACATGCTCGATTTATTAATATTCATGCGAAGAAGTCAAACTGCAGCTTTGACCTCGACCGCGAACATCATCGGAATATCTCCCAGTGTTAAACCCGGACGGCGGCGCAGAGACAAACATGCTTTCATAGAAACAAGTCGTGCTTTTAATGTGAAATCTTTAAGGTCACAAAATGTTAGAAATGTTTTTGATGAGAATAAACTTGAATTTGTAGTTTATGTCATCATGAACTAAAATCCTCGTGTCAGGAAATCTAACAAGAGAAAAGAGTTTGTGCTGAGAATTTAAAAATATTTCTAATAGTTTTTGTTTCATTTTTAAAATTATTTAAATGAATTTCCTGCAGATGTTCAGGTGGATTTAATTCTTTTTGTTCTATTTTTGAACATTAATGTTTATTTTCTCAGAGTGATTTTTGTGGCTCATCCTGAAAAAACTTTGTGGTATTTTCCATCGTTCTAATGCAGAAACAGATCCGACGGCTGAAGCTGCTAACGATGATAAACTGTGACGCTCAGCTGCAGGGCGAGCTCAGACCGCTGCCGACCCGTGCCTCGTTTATTACACGCAGCGCTTTAACCCCAAACCTTCGACGCCATCCAGAGAAACACGAAGTCAGTCTGAGGAAAAATAAAACGAGCTGCTCCTCGGCTCAGACAAACGTTTCACTTTGGGAAAAAAACACAAGGAGAAGTCTTTGAGTCAAACTCTGAAAATTTAAAGATCAAATAGAATTATTTGGATGATTTTTGATAAGTGTTTCCTCGCTGTTTTTATTCACTTTAAATAACTCACATTTACAAAAACATTCTCCCTGTTTGTCTGTGAGCTGCAGGAATTTTCCTAAACTTCAGAAACATTTTAAAATCTTATTTTCAATCTGTCTGACCTTCAGAAACATCTAAATAATCTATTTTTTCCCCTCCAGCAAAATAATAATTAGTGTTTTTTCTGCTGAAGATTTAAAATTAAAATCTTTTCTTTGAGCTGCAAATTATTTTTCTTTTGAGTGAAATAAAACTGCTGTGGGTCCGTTGGGACTACAGCTCCCGGAGTCCCTGCGGGGTGGCGGGCAGTTTACCTCTGAGCAGCCGTGTTGGCGTCCACCACACCGGCCGAGTGCATCCAGGAGCGAACGGCCAGCGGCTCCTCCTTCATGTTGGCCGTGGCCCCGCGGGGCAGGTTGTCCTGGATCCCAAACATCTCAGGGGCCCGGATGCTGCGAGCGTCGCTGCTGCAGCTCAGCCGCAAAAACAAGAAGAAGAAGAAGCAGAAAAAGTCCAGCAGAAAAAATGTGATCTACAGGACGGAGCGAGGCTTCTGGACGGGCGACATTTTCTTCACCCGCACGTCGAGGTCTAAAACGAGGCGGCGAGGACGAAGAAAAACAAGGAGTTTAAAATTCTGCTGAACTTTTCGTCTGATTTGCAGATTTAATTCAACTTTTCAGGGCAGAAATTTTTTTAAGTTTTTAAGAAGGTTTTTTTTTTTTATTCTTGATCATCAGTGACAGAAAAAAAGGCCGGAGGAGGAAACGGGAAAAGAGAAATAAAATCCTCAGAGGACGAGAAAACGAGGGGGAGAACAGCCGGGTCCGGACGGCGAATCAAGCAAAGTGTCTTTTTTCTTTTCCCCAAAGAGAGGAGGAGAGAGGAGGTGGGCTGGGATGGAGGGGTGAGGAGCGGAGGAGAAACTCTCAGCCCTGCGGCCCCACAGGACTGGACGGCAAAACCCAAAAACCCCACGGGTCTTCCTCCTTGCTGCTGACGACATCACGGCGGGGGTGGGGCCTGGCCTTATAAGGACAGGAGAGGTGAGAGACGATGTGTGTGCGCGGGTGTGCAAGAGCAAGATGAAGAGAGGGAGGAGGGGGAGGAGGGGGAGGAGGTGCCAACCAACCAGAGCCAGAGAGAGAGGTCTTGATCGCCCCATGCTCTCGCTCGCTCTCTCTCTCAGTCTGAACTGGTTCCTGTTCATCCCATCACTTCGTGTGGCTGTGGTGAAAATCCGCTCAGAGATCCAGTCCTTGTGGTCCTGGGTCTGTTATCAGACCCTGAGCCAGGTCAGCGGGTCCCTGATGGTCTCTGTGGTAGCAGCTCAGGCCAGACGGAGGCTGAAAGACCCGACCGAGTTCAGACTCTCATCCAGGAGGTCAAGGTGGAACTATTCCTGACCCTGATCCAGAACCTGAGCAGCAGTCACCAGGGTCTAGTTCTGGTTCCGCTTCAGGACCAGGTCCCATCCTCATGTTTCTAACACAGCAAGTGTCTCCTGTGACCACTTCCTGCTTGCTCAGAGGGACCAATCTAAGCGCCGGCGGTACCGGAGGTGTTCGCTCGCTGAAACCGGGGTAACGTGAAGCCGGCACAGGTGTTAAAACCCCTGAGCTTAAATAGTCTCGCGCTCAATCGCCAGAGAGCGCTGTGACCTGGACACAAATAGGTTTGGGCTTGTTTTTCCCGTCTCAGAGGCGACTGCTTCAGAAATCCAATTATCTCTGAATCCTAATCATCTCAATCGATCATCTCCATCAGTAAATGTCCAATCAGCCGTCACGGTGCGTTCCTGCGTCCTGTGGTTCACTGAGAACAATCTTCAGTTGTCTGATGCTTCCTTCGCTTTTGTCTCTCGCCTGATTTTCATCACCTTGGTCAGAAACTTCCTCTGAGAGGATCTGACTGTCAGACGAGAAGCGAGGCAGGTTTTTCACAGGCACTCCAGTCTTCAGGGGCGAAGGCCTCCGAGGCTCCGAGGGGTGGACCGACAAGCAGAGGAAGGAAAAGAGAAGAGGAGGAGGAGGAGGAGACAAAACCCATCTGCACAAACGAAGAAGAAGAGGAAAAACACAAGGAGGAGAATGAAATTATTTCCAGGAAATTCAAAGTGAAAATATGATGAAGAGGAGCAGAAAGGGAAGAGGAGAGGAGGTGATCTTTCTCCAGGATGAATGTGAGTGACGAAAATTGTAAACGTAAATAAAAATTTCAGCAACTGATCGACCAATAAACGATCGGCGAGAATAAATAATTATATTTAATAATAATTGATCAGCCTGCAGGTTCAAATTTAACAAAGTGAACAATGAACAAATGAGCTGCCGAGTACGGGCTGGCTGGGTGGGGTGGGGGTGGGGGGGCCACATCCCCGACCCGCTCGCAGGGTGACGAGAAACAAAGGGGGATGGACGTAAACACCCCGCTGCTTCACGTCCACATCAGCTGATGGTTTTTAGTTTTTCATTAAAAATAACTTTGTTTTTAATTTAATTTTTGCTTCTTCATCATCCTGCGGACGAACTGTTAATATGGACGTTCAGTAATTTAGGAGCTCGTGTATTGTAATTACATTAGAGACAGAAAATGATCCTTTAAATGAAATAAACATCGAGTTTCTCTTTTCTTTAAGCTGGAGAATAAAGAGCGGGCCGACGCTGAAGAGGGAAAAGAGTTGATTTAAAGCGAGGCTGTAAATGTGGGAGCAGAGGTCAGCAGAGACGCACTCCTGTTTCCACTGTGAGCTTTTATTTAAATGTGCTTTTATGATCTGATCTACATGAAGACAAACTCGGTTAGGGTCCGAGTCCATTCATCAACCGCAGGCGACCGATCCTGGCGTGCTCGCGCTGATGAATGCGATCGCTTATTCCCCATGTTTGACTTCATTATTGGAGCGTCTGAAGCCGTGACAAAGGTCTCACCTCTCAGTGATCAGGTTTATCAACACTTTATCAGCTTAATGTTTTTTGATTTTCTCAGAAAAATCATTTAAATGTAGGATTAAAAAAGTCTTTCAGCTCAAACAGATGAATCCAGACTGAAGCCTCATCTTTGTTTTTTGTTTGTGCCAAAATTAAAATTAGCTTTTTAGATTTTCTTTGAATGAAAAATGTAACATTGCTTGTCTGTTTTATTTTATTTATTAATCTGAGTGAAATCCAATGATTTCACTCAGATTAGTTAGAATATGTGAATTTAATCTTTTCAGATAAACTCAGATATGTTACCTCGTTTCTTCCTCTTTCTGCAGTTTTCCGAGGCTCAGCGCTGCAGCGAGTGTGTGTGTTACAGCCCCTCTGTATTGTGTGTCAAGTGTTTCCTTTTGTGTGTGTGTGTGTGAGACGCTGGGAGCACTCAGCACACACACATTTGCATTTAAATAGCGACATCAACCAGCGTTCACGGCACAAACCGGCGGGTTTCCCAGATGTCACAGCAAAGTCAGATGGCCCAGCTGTCTCTCTCTCTCTCACACACACACACACACACACACACACACACACACACACACACACACACACACACACACACACACACACACACACACAGCTGACTCTGTAAAAAACACTCATTGGTTCATTTGTTTAGCCAAAACTACAACTGAACCTGCAGCCTGAGCCGGTCTGATCACCTGAGTGTTTCCACCAGCAGCTCTCCTTTACAGGAACTCTGGATCTGTCCGGCTTCCTGCTGATCATCTAGACG